>NC_030433.2:11336398-11636398 GCF_001660625.3 Ictalurus punctatus | reverse complement strand
ACTGTTTCCTATAACCGAATCACACAAATCAACATGTACCCACGCATCGTGATTACTGCGCTGTAACAACCACAAGCAAATACAGCTTACTGCCTGCACAAGCTTACCATCCATAGGACAGTGTGGATATCTGATCATTGCTGTTTCAGAGAGAATGCAGATCAAGACATTTATTGATTACATATATAGAAGCTTTGCCCAAACTATAGATGTGACCACCTCATGCCATGGACTCGAGTATTTTTGGACTATAGTCTGAACATTTTTCAAAACACACACAACTGCCTCTGAAACAGATGATATAGACATCACATTACTGCATGGGTAACTGTTGTACAAAACAAATGAAACAAGAAATTAATGACCGGTAGCCCCAGCCCCCCCACCCCCATTTTCTATGAAACGGCCCACATTTAATCAATCAATCTTCTAGTCACGCATGCTGTATCTAACTAGTCAGTCTCAGCATCAGACGCTCTGCTTACAACCAAGTGAACATCAAATACTTTTCTGGCCACAAACTTCAGAATCTTAAAAAGATCCTATCTGAATGGCTATCCACATACTGGCCTTTGATAAACTTTTTGGAGAAAGACACTATAGTTACTAGACTGAAAAAAGTATACGGCATCACATCCATCCAGTTTCTGTACCGCTTATCCTACACAGGGTTGCAGGAAGCCTGAAGCCTATACCAAGGGACTCGGGCCACAACGCGAGGGTCCCCCTGGACGGGGTACCAAACCATCGCAGGGCACAATCACACACACAGTCACACACTACTGACATTCTGGAGAAATGCCAATCACCGGTGGAGGTGGGCTTCGAACCCCCAACCTGGGAGATGCGAGACGAGTTGGATTTCTGATCGGAAGGTCGTGAGTTCAAATCCCAGCATCGCCAAGCTGCCATTGCTGGACCCTTGAGCAAGGCCCTTACTCCTCAACTGCTCATTTGTAATTCGCTCTGGATAAGGGCGTCTGCCAAATGCCATAAATGTAAAAGTTATTCTAACATTTTGCTTGAGTGACTGGTTGCTTGTAGCATCTGTCAATTGGCCTGTTTTTGTGAAAGTAGGCGGTTCTTGGCCTCTCTAACGAAAGCTGGAGGTCTGGCCTGCGAAATTACTAGCCACTACACAGCTTCGTACAACAATGGAAATCTCGTTTTCTTCACTCTACCTTGTTCGCTGGAGCATGTGTGCCGGTATTGGTCCTAGAACCCTCTCCATCATGGCTAGATGCTCCTTGCTGTCATGAGTCTATAACAAAAACCATATCAATAAAGAGTGCTTTTACTCTTGACATTATTTTGCAGCAGAGTTAATGTTCAGGATAAGCTGTTGTAGAGTTCTGTAGATTTCTGTTGCATCACTTACCTGAAACAGTGTTAATCCCAGATAGTACTCAATCAGAATGCAGCCCAAACTCCAAACATCACACGCCTGATTCCAGCCCAGCTCTGGCAATAAAGAGAATTGTGTGTAAAAAGAAAAGAGCATCGGATTCCAAAATTGTATTGATGCTTGTCTTTAGAAGAAATTTGGTAAAAAAAAAAAAATTCGGTAGAAGGAGCCTCTTACCCAAGACAACCTCAGGTGCTCTGTAGTGACGTGTTGACACCACTGAAGTATGGTGCTCATGGTCGTACGTAGCATTGCCAAAGTCCACAACCTTCACATTGAGGTTCTTCAGTGTCCTCTCATCCCGTTTCTGTAGAAGGAAACAGCTTAGCTAGATCTAATGTCCTAAATTCTGTAATTTACTAGAATGTTAAAAGTTTAGTGGCTGTCAGCTTTACTTACCAACTTATTATTGTATTCTATGTCACAGTCTGAATCCACAAAGAGAATGTTTTCAGGTTTCAAGTCAGTGTGTGTTAGCTTATTCTGATGAAGAACTAAAAGAGAACACAGACAGAGCAAAATCATTGATGATGTAATTTAATATTAAACTACAGAAGAAAGGACACTACATGTGAAGTGGTACATGCACGTATTGTTTTTACTGCAACAGTTTGTGAAACACTGATATCGTCAAACGATACAAAGGCAAAATGGTGGCTTGTACTCACAGTGTACAGCTCTGAAGATCTGATATGCCATGTGTCTGATCTGGTCAACCGTAAAGGGCATGTAGTCATTCTCCTTCAGGAAGTCATATGTGCTCAGCCCCAACAACTCAAACACGATGCAGATGTGACCATGGTGATCAAACCAGTCTAGCATCCGAACACACGCACTAAAAAAGTTTTTTTTTTTTATTTAAAAAAAAAAAAAAAAAAAAACAGCTTTTTTTTTGGTATATTCTATGACTAGCTATTTTTAATCAAAAAACATCCAATAAACAACTTACAAACGATTTTCAGAGTCCAACACGTTCATCTGTTTCAGCACCTCCACCTCGATAAGAGCTGCCTCGCGATAGCGCTCCTGATTTTTTATTATCTTCAGGGCCACCCTTATTCCATCTCTGCTAAACAGCCATAAAAAGACAAGTGAAAGCAGATAACATGTCTGTGTGCATGTTGTGTTCCACTTGTATGGAAGTTTTCTGATCATACACAGGAAGCGAGAGGGCTTACTTTGTGTGGTCAATACACTCCACAACTTTTCCAAAGGCTCCTTCACCTAAAGTGCTCACAATCTCATCTACAAAAAAAAAAAAGGAGGATAAAGACAATGCAGTCAGCAGAGCTTATAGAAATGGGGGGTGGGGAAGGCAGTTTTAAGAAGACCTAGGAATGCTGGGCATACAGTACATGCCTTTAGATATGAAGAAAAGTATTTCACACTAATATTGGCACCCTAGGTAAATATGAGCAAAGAAGGATGTGAAAAATAATCTTTATTGTTTAACATTTTGTTCAAAATGTTTATTTAAAAAAAAAAAAAAAAAAAAAAAAAAAAAACACTACTCTGCTCTCATGGATAAACAATTGCAAACAAGACAGGTTCATCCAAAATAAAATAAAATAAAATAAAATGTTAAATATAGGTGTGCAACAATTATTGGCACCCCTATGAATTGACATGAGAATTTTTTCTTCATTATTTTTATATTTTATATATACACACGTTATGAATCAACCTGGAATTGGACACGTGTCTATACTGTCTCAATGCACTGTGAAGAGGATGGTTCGAGTGGCCAAAAAATCTCCAAGGATCACAGCTGGAGAATTGCAGACAATTAAAAAGTCTCCAAAAACTACAATCTGAAGTCCCCTACATCACCACAAGTTGTTCGGAAGGGTTTCAAGAAAAAAGCCTCTACTCTCATCCAAAAACAAACTTGTGGTCTTCAGTTTGCCAGACACTACTGGAACTTCAAACAGGATCGGGTTCTATGGTCAGATGTAACCAAAATAGAGCTTTTTGGTAATAAACACTAGAGGTGGTTTTGGCACACACAGAGAGTTAGCCATGCCCTCTGTGCCCACGGTAAAACATGGTGGAGGCTCTTTAATGTTTAGCGGCTGTTTTTCTGCCAGAGGACCTGGACATTTTGTTAGGATACATGGCATCTTGGACTATCAAAGATCAACAGATATTAAATGAAACCTTGACTGCTTCTGCCAGAAAGCTTAAAATGGGCCGTGGTTGGATCTTCCAGCATGACAATAATCCAAAACATACATCAAAATCAGCACGAAAAGGGTTTACTGACCACAAAATCAAGGTACTTGATGTATGGCCATCCCAGTCCCCTGACTTGAAACCCATAGAAAACCTGTATGGTGATCTGAAGAGGAGAGTCCACCAGCATGGACCTCAAAATTTGAAGGATCTGGAGAGATTCTGTTTGGAGGAATGGTCTCAGATCTCTTGCCATGTATTCTCCAACCTCATCAGGCATTATAGGAGAAGACTCAGAGCTGTTATCTTGACAAAGAGAGCTAGCACAAAGTATTGACTAAAAGAGTGTCAATTGTTGCACATCTATATTTAACAGATATTTTTTTGATAAACCTGTGTTTTGTTTGTAATTGTTTGATATCAATGAGAGCAGAGTATTTTTGTGAATTTTTTAAACAAAAGATCAAAAGGTTAAACAAAGAATTTTTCACAGCCTTCTTTGCTGATATTTACCCAGGGTGCCAATATTAATGGTGGGCACTGTAATGTCAGCTGTTCTGTGCCAAGATTTCTTTTATTTTTTCTTTTATTTTTCAAATCATTCAGAACTGCAAAGTTTAAGATTTATCCCCGTGCAACAATAGATGGTATAGTTTAGTGCGGACAAATTAGTCTAAGCTATTAACAATATGAATTTACTTCCATCTTGGTATATTTTCAGAAAGAGCAAGTCGGGGATGAAATTAAGCTAAAATCCTACAGTGCATGCCTGGCATAATTGACATAACATTTCTCAGTTCATACAGGATTTCAGTTTTTTTGTGATTGTTGTGGCCAAAAATGTTTGACCGTGCTACGTCTTTTTTTTTTTTTTTAATTCAAAAACTACTTGAATTGGCGAAATTGCAATTGCACGAAATTGTTTTGCATGGTCTTTCACCGTGATGCTTGTTGGTAAATGAGACCTTTAAGCTGTACTCATGTTCGACGCACGTGACTCGAAGAGGGCTTTGGCTGAATGCGCGTTGTGATGACATCAAATGATGCACCTTGGCCCAAATCTGTGGAAAACTTGCAGTAATTTGTGCAGAAAAATTGCAAGCTCCTCAGAATATTACGGTAATTTCTGTGATCGCAAGGAACTGATTTCTGTTACAGTTTATATTTTGTATATAATGTATATTAGTTGTATATTTGTATAGAATTGTTTTAACGCCCAGCATGATACCTCATAGGTTAGCTCTAATATATTCTAGCTACCCTTTAGTAAATAAAAAAAACAAAAAAACAAAACAATAAATAAATAATAATAAAAAAAACCTCATCTCCCAAACACTAAACAGACAGAGAAAGATACGTGTTCTGTACATCTTGCTCTTAGAACTTGTCCATTGTGATAGATCAGGTGACCGTCCTCATCATCCTCAAAACTCCTGGTTCTTTTCCTGCGATGACTTTTCTGGAACGGGGGGGGGATTTGACGTTCATGGACACCAGGATCACCACCACCACCATCATCATCACCAAACACCAGTCAGAACCAGGCCCAAACGTGTCATTCATTCATTCAGCAAGGAGGGTTGGTGAAGGTGAGGGAGGGAATGAGACGCGTTCGGAAGCCCACAGCAGGCCACGGCGGCAGCAGCAGCAATTTCAAATTCAGTCCCGAGAAAACGGCACAGGGCCAACATAGTGTGTGTTACAGAAGAAAGACATGGCAACAACATTTTCAGACAAGAGACTTGGTGTAATAAAAAAATAAATAAAAACAGACATTGAACCGTCTCACTATACTTCTCTAAATTTATACTGCGTTTCCCAAAAGCAAGACAAGACCTTTTGGGAACCTGGACCCTGACCCACATAAGCAGCATACTTAAGCCTAGGATTTTTTTTTTCCACCGTAATATAAAACAAACCCATGTTAGAAACTGCCATTTGATTTGTGCTAATGCTATACTCACAATAGACCAAGGTGACCTTCCTTTAAAATACAAATCATATGACAGAAAACACTCACAGTATCTTGACTTTAGCTGGGTTTTGAAAGTGATTATGCGTGTTTACCGAGTGTGAACGGCTGTTGTGGTGCTTAGAACGTTGCTGTTCTCTGCTACCGCATCGAGCCAAGGATTTACTGTAGTGGTGCCAACGCCCGTCAGCTCGGTCAGTTGCTCGCTTATCATTGCCCCGCGGCTTCAGGCCGGGCTCTGGCACCCTGCGCTCTGTGTACTCCAGCCCCCTAGTGCTTCTGTTGCACCTGTAGAAACAATACACCCCATAGTCATACAAATAATACATCACGCAGTACCTTCTTCTCCTGGACAACCTGCAAAGCTGCTGTCTGGGGACAGCACGCCTCTCACATGTTGCCTCTACCTCAAAACACAAGTTCACGTCTCTCCGTTTTGTGCGATTAATCACTTCTTTCAGCGAGCATGTGAGGAATGTGACATCTTGTCCTGCCCAACATCAAAAAGCATCGAGTGTCTTTCCAGAAGGGAGGGATCCTGAACGGTGGCTAAACTTAGAGCGAGCCCTGGAGACACCTCCTGTGGGAATGTGCACTCCCCCCATTTCACATAGCTAGAGGAAAGCCATGTTTTAACCTGTCAATGTTGTATCAGTGCAACCTTAAACAGGATGCCTCAGTGTATGTTGTGGCACCATGCATACAGAACGTCTTATTTGAGTGCACTCCACTCTACACAGTGAATTCAACTGTCTAAGCTACAGCAGTGGGTTGAGTCTCTCAGTCACTGAGTCTCTCAGTCACTACCTTCCAAAATCATTACCAAAAAAACCCCCAACAATAATATCACAGTGGGTTTATATGCACATTAATAATGCCTGTTATCTATTTTCAGAAATCTTTGAATAGTGATTCAAGCACAGATCAGATATTTTGAGTTAGACATAGCCAAATTCAAGGAAGATTTAAGATTAAGATTTAATCCAATAATCGGATTATTCAGTGAATGTAAAATGTTCACCTAATGCTTCATTCAAATGAACTCTGATGTGGGAAATCTAAATTCAGAATGACATCATTTTAGAGAGTTTGGAAAGTTTCTGCGACAAAGTGGGGGGGGGGGGGGGGGGGGGGAAACAGACACCTCCAAATGGACGTGTCCAACATGTGTTTTGCTAGCAGCACGCTACTTACATTCTCCAAACAGTGTGGTGTACAGTCAGTGCTATAGATTTAACTGACCAGTGTGTGTGTGTTGATTGATCTAAAGTAAATGCTACTGTAAACTCAATTAAAATAGCGAAGTGATATTTTAGTTGACGACGGTGTGAAAGGCCATGTTGATTTGACGTCATATGCTGAATTCAGGGTTGAAAAGACCTTGATTTCTCGAGTAGGACTTCCAAGCTGACAGAACACTTTCTTTTTTTCTGTCCCCCCCCCAATCAGAAGACAAAAATTCAGAGCTTTATGTACAAACTCAAGTTTCTATGTAAAGCATGTGATGACCTATTTTGGGACCAATTAGATTTGCCCCAAGTATTTCACATCATACCTTTGCTTGATCGAAATTCTAAATTAATCCTGAGAATCAAAATATAAATCCAAGTTGAAGATAACATTTCCCTCTGGGGAAATAATTAGCAGCACATGAACGATCTCTCGTTCACATGATTCTCTGAACGGTCAGCATCAGTTGATTTGGGCAAAAGCTAAACTACGTAACATTTAACATAATGACAGCATTTTTTAAGCACCAGAGAAGGCTCTGTGAGTAGAAAGTATTTACCTCATGTATTAAAACAAAACTAAAGATACAAGATGACAAGTATAGCACTACACTTTCTCCTTAAGAACAGGCTATAAACGGAATAAAACACAACATGGAAAATAATCAGCAATGAGGTGGTGAAGTGTAGCCTTATGCAAAGTTGATTATTTTACTATGACCAGAAGTGTTTTATTCCTTTTACACCACTGCAAATTGACAATTTTCCATATTTTAATAAATACAGAAAAAGTAGTAGTCTCTGACAAGAACGTCTTTTGGACACAGGTTAATTCAAATTACTGACACAAACTGCACTCTTCATAACATTTCAGAAAATGTTTAAAAAATCATCTCCTAACAGCTTCATCAGAGCCACAAAAAATTAAATAAATAAAATAAAAATTAAATAACACACAAGGGGGTGTGCTGTTCAAGAAAAACAAAAACAGGATGTTGTGACATGGCACGATGCAGAATGGAAGCTCTGACAAACTGAAGCATGTCTCAAAGTGTTTTATTCTTCTTATACCACAGTAATTTGTAAACAATAATTTTTTAAATAATTAAAAAAAAATTATATATTTTTTTTAAATGTTCAAATCATGCTTTTTAACCATCTATAGTTTAATGGAATGTCTCCACAACAACTTGGCTCCTGTAGAGTTTACATTACAGCAGCTATAAACATTCCCTCAGAAGCCTTGCTTTATTCTCTCTTGACATTAATAAGCACCTGCAAACCCTGCAAAGACAACGGTCCTGAAGACTTCCGTGTTACAGAAGTGTACTTCCTACTGACTGTTACAAAGCACTGACGATAAATAAATGTCTCCTTAAGGAAACCGTCACCATATTAACTCTGAAGGTACGTTCACACGTGCAGCGCCAGAGCAACCGGAGACTGACTTCATCAGTGCATCCCAGTGATGCAACAAAGATGAACTTTATGCTAATTTGGAGCGACTTGGTGCAGCGACTACCGCTGGAAGTGAAGACAGTAGAGCACGTGTGATCTTGTGCTTTCACCACAGATGGATTGCCGCAACAGCAAAGAGCACACCCTTGTAGACCATGTATAGAGTGTATACCGTTGCATGTTTGGAGTACCTTTCGTAGGTTCTGTAGTGGTGGAACCGTCTTGGTCTCCTGTCTCTCTCAGTGCTGCGTGAGTCCCTCTTCGGTCGCTTGTGAGCCTCCACGGTCCGGTCTTCTTCCCCCTCCCAGCTCCACTCACCCATCCTCCATCCATCAGGACAGCGCATTCGCTTCGAGCGCCGCATGTGTCCTGCCAAAAAAGGGAAAGAAAAGTAGACGTAATTAAAACATTTACAACAGGGGACTCAACACCAAAGCCACTCCTTGTCCATAGTAAGGCTGTTAAAAAACACACAAAAAAAATAAAAAACCAAACCAACTGCCCAGTGTCTGATATTAAGTTTCAAGAGTTTATAACCAGTGGCTTGAAGGCTACAAGTCACACGTGCTCTAACTACCCTGACTACATTACTGAGCAATAATATTTAACTCAATAAGCTGATGGACGCTTAGAAATAATCAGCTGACATATCAGACATTTTTAGAAACAATTTCTCAGACCACGTCTGGAAGAAGCAGTTTATAAAAACAAACAAACAAACAAACAAACGAACGAACAAACAAACGAACGAACAAACGAACGAGGGAGTAGAAATATGCCACACTTCCGGTGTGTGTATGAATAGTTATTGCGCATACTCCTGGATCACAAGCAGCCATTTAATAACAATATTAGGACACTAGCTAGCAAACAATTAGCTGTTAGTCAAGCATGTTAGCTAACTATTAATACGAAACCTTGACGTCATATAAGTGTACACCCATTTCAGTTAAGTTAAACTTACACACATACACAGCTCGTTTTAGCTCTTACATAGATTTTTTTTTTTATCTAGGTAGAAGTTAGGTAGCTAGCTTAGCTTGTCTGAAGCAAGACTGAAAGGAACTTGCTAGCCGGTTAGCATTAGCTCCCAGAGCGAATGAGTAAATAAATTAAACGTACAAAATAAAGTATAAAGTTACCTGAACTGAAAATATCCCCAGCTCAAACAAGAGTTTATGACAAGTCGTGAAATGAGACTCTGCACTCTCAGCAACGAACCACAACCGCTTACAACTGGTAATGACTTTGGGTGAAATCCAAATGGCGCCCCGTTATAGCATCAAGTGCACTAAGTAGGGTGCAGAAGCCTTTCTTTCACGTGTATAGTGCACGCGAATAGTGCACGTATATAGTGCACGTATATAGAGCGAGTCCATTCTGCAATCAGCTTTGGTTTAACTTCCGTTACATTACAAATGGGGGATATACAAATGGGTTTGTGGGATAAGTGTAAATCACCACCAGGCTGTGAAGACCAAAATGGAGTCTCAAACATGTAGTTTTTAGTTATATTGATTGGAATACTCTTTAAAACATGTTTAGAAACGTGTGTTTTAATGGGTGACTTAATGGGTCAATTCTTCACTTCTGTCGTAGCAACACATGATGGTGTTGGATAATTTGACATTAAGTCACCACCTCGTGTGTAATATAGCTAGTTAGCATGTGAGTGTGCTCTGCAGACCCCATAGTGGTGAAATCCTTTATAAATTATTAATAATAATAATAATAATAATAATAATAAATGAATAAATGTGTCATGTCATGCAGTCAATTAACATGCAAACTGTAAAAACACTTTTTTCCCCCAGAATGTACAGTCACTGAAAGCATTTTAATTGGGATTAATTGCAGCTTGGCCTGTTTGTTTTGAATTAAATTAATGTTTTGGAGTCTGATTTTGTACTTAATTTACTATGTTTCTTGAGACAGCTGGTCAGGTTCACCAGTGCCATGTTTACTGGTTTGATTTGAAACTTATTATTTGAGCTCTTATTATTGTGCCACAATCCGACCCAATATCTGTTGTCAATATCCGTTCCTGCAGAAGAGAAATCTCTTCAGACCATCGATAACCAGCGACACAGAGACCGGCAGCGACTATCAGTGACAGCAATTAGTAGCAACAAAGCAACTAGCAGTGACAGCAAGTAGCAGTGATGCAGCGACTAGCAGCAACTAGCAGCGACAGAGCGACTAGCAGTGATAGTGACTAGCAGTAACTAGCAGTGACAGAGCGACTAGCAGTGATGGCGACTAGCAGCAACTAGCAGCGACAGAGTGACTAGCAGTGATAGCGACTAGCACCAACTAGCAGTGACAGAGCGACTAGCAGTGATCAATATTTCTCATGTACATTATATTGTAATAATTTACTGATTTATATTTTCATTAGTATATTAATAGTAACTTATATATTAATATAAGTATTCCACATACTTTTTAAGACTTTGTTTTTCTTTCATTTGATTATTGTACCGATAAGCTCAATAACCTTTAACTGGCATAACGTTGGCTTGACGTTGTACGTTAGATATTCACAGATATGGAATTTAAGGGACCATCTCTACAGGTCATTTTGACCCCCCTTTATGTATTCGTGTAGGTTTTTTGGTTTAAATTATGGTATATTTTGTGTATGAACCCATTCTGTAGTGAAAGTCATATCAAATTTACATATGATTTAATAGATTATTTTATTAAGTATCAAAAATCTAAAAGGTGTGCGTTATAGCTGACACCTAGACAAACACTTTACAGTTGGTTTTGTGACTGTAAGTCATTCCGTTCAAATGCTATTGAAGTTAGAAACGTGTATACCAATGTTGTATGTAACTTTAGAGACGGTCCCTTAATTTCCACATATCTGCGAATTTCCTTTATGCCAGTGAACCACTAGGCCTTTATGTTTTATGATTCGTCCAATTTCTGAGGACAAAAGTATTTTAGTGTTTAGTTGGCGATATTGTTTTCCTCCACCACTAAGAGTTTTTAAATAATCCTTTTTTAGGTAGAATGAACAGTAAAATCAGTCAAAAAAGTCAGGGTTCCGACCAAATCACAGCACTGAGACTGCTCTTGTTAAGGTCTTCAATGACATCCATTTAAACACAGACAGTGGCAGAATTTTAGTCTTAGTATTATTGGATCTCACTGCTGCATTCGACATGGTCGACCACAATATATTACTAGACCGACTAAAAAATTGGGTGGGACTTTCTGGCACTGTACTAAACTGGTTTGAATCCTACTTAATGGACCGGGACTACTTCGTGTCTATAGGCAATTACACATCTGACATTACAAAAATGACCTGCGGAGTTCCCCAAGGCTCCATTTTGGGACCTCTTTTGTTTAACATTTACATGCTTCCACTGGCTCAGATTATGAAATACAACAAAATTTGTTGTATTTGACAACAAGATGACACAGATTTACATAACCCTTTCGCCAGGGAAATATGATCCCATACAGGCTCTGAGGAACTGCATTGAACAAATCAATGATTGGATGTGCCAAAATTTTCTCCAATTAAACAATGAGAAAACTGAAGTTATTGTTTTTGACATGCATGGTAGGCTGATTGGCGTGTCTAAAGTGTCCGTAGTGTATGAATGGGTGTGTAAGTGTGTATGCGATTGTGCCCTGCGATGGACTGGCACCCTGTCCAGGGCGTACCCCGCCTTGTGCCCGATGCTTCCTGGGATAGGCTCCAGGTTCCCCCGCGACCCTGAAAAGGAGTAAGCGGTAGAAGATGAATGGATGGATGGATGGATGTGGGTTATCTGCACCCCGATGGAGCCCATGCTTATACAGAAATTCCGGTCTGCAGGCCGCATTCACTTCATCCGGCTCTGCAGGGACTGGAAGACCGGCTCGTCACTTGGCTACGCTTACGTCAACTTTCAGCAGCGGGCCGAAGGGTAATACAAACCACACAGAACACTGGAGTACGCAGTTCCGTACAGTATTTATGCATTTTATACCAGTTTATAGCATACTTAAGGCTACATATCTAATTTATGTATTATTTTACTGTTTTATTACATGGATAAGGTCTAGTTATGTGCCTTATAATGACATGCTGTTTTGCTGAAAATGCGATTAAGCTAATTAACCAAACCATTTTTCATAACCTCTCTAACCCATCTTTACCAAAGGTGCCAATAATTCTGAATATGACTTTACCTAGTATTTTTTAATGGAAATGAATGAGCTGTAATTAATTTTGTTCCCTCAGCTGAGCAAGCATTGGAAATGCTTCATTTTGAGCTCCTTATGGGACGGTCCATGCACGTCATGTGGTCTCAGAGGGATTCATCCCTGAGGAACTCCAGCATCGGAAACCTGTTTGTCAATAACTTGGACAAGGTGATTGACACCATGGTCATTTTTGACACCTTCTCTGTCTTTGGAAAAGTCCTGTATTGCAAGGTTCAGGCTTTGAACTGTTTGGAGCTGTATAGCATCTGTATAGCGTGATAAGCATGTTTTTATACTAAAGTCCTGTATTAATATATCCTCTGTTTGATATAAATTGTGTGTTGACATGACATGTCTCTCCTGAAGGTTGTGGGTGATGAGAAGGGGTCGAAACGGTACGGCTACATCCTCTTTGAGTCTGCAGAGGCAGTGGATTTGGCGATGAAGAGGCTCAACGGCAAACTGATGAATGGCCTTAACGTGTAAGCCATGCGTAAATGACTAGGTTTTAGCAGCCTGGGTTCTAATGTCAGGGTTCTTTTTACTTTTACTCTTTTGTCTTTAACTAATTCCATTTGATATTTACTGAAATCCTTATATTGTTGACATAAAGGTTCTGTTTGGTCATATGAGGGTATTTCAGCCAACTTCAGGTGTGGGCATAAAGACTAACAGCAGTGTTTAGATAAAGAGTCTAAGAGCACTGTCTCCGTTGTGTTACAGCTTCAGTGAACACTTTAAGTCCCGTGAGGAACACGAGGCTGAGATGGACGCTCGCTCCCAAATCTTCACCAACAAGCATGTGCATGTGGCCCGACAGCAGACTAAAGTATAGAGACAGACCAAACTCCATCAAAAGACTGAGCAGGGAAACACACACACACGCACACACACAGGATGCTGACTCTACCTTCTCTGCTCCAGGGTTTGGAACGCTACGTGAATAATCTTGATGACAGGGTAGATGGCAAGTGTCTGTACATGAAGTTCTCAAAATTTGGATCCATCACCAAGGCAAAGGTCAATTACAACTAATAATCCCTGCATTTTACTATTTTCTCCATAACCTGTGTCTACTTCCCCTTAATGACTCTGGAGTGTGTATCTAATATGAAAAGCTTCCCCAGTGCTAGTTTTTTCTCAGAGTTAGCCATGTTAGGATCTCCTAATGTGTCTCTTCGTGTGTCTCCTACAGGTGATGATGGAGAATGGCCACTCCAGGGGATTTGGCTTCATGCGATTTTAATCTTCTGAGGAAGCCATGAAGGCCAGGAATGAGATGAACCGTAGGTGTATGTGGGTGTGGCTCAGCTGAAAGAGGAATGCCAGGCTTACCTTGCCATTCAGAACAGGCGGAGGATGGCGAGCATGCAGGTTAATAACATACAGAACATCTACCAACCCGTGCCATACACATTAAAATCATTCAATATTGCAGTTAGATACTTCAGTTAAAGCACAGCTAACTGCTAGCTGTGATGATGATCTGAGAGAAACAAGATGAAATAAAGTGTGTTAGTGGCTGTGTGTATCTGTGTGTTACAGGATGAGTCTCTCTTGGGATCAGATCTGTCTCTTACACACCCAGCCAGAAGGTCGAGCCCCGCCCAGATCTGCTCTGGACTGCACAGACTATCCAGCCGCAACATGAGTCACGGCTGTCTGATTATGTATCAGTGTTACGTTTGTTACACAGCGTGTGTTCCAGTCTCTCCACGGCTGTGTCAAAAACCACGCGCCAGTGTAGTCAATAGTGTGTTAGCTTGTGAGATCAGTGTTTAGCAACCAGGGTATTATCTGAATAAATATCCTTTAGCAATCAGTGTTAGCTCATGACTTAGATCGGTGTTTATCTGACTATTTCCCAAGGCTCTGTTACAAACCACATGCACTACATGTACTACATAGGGTGTAAATAGAGTATGGCACCTACTCGTAAGCTATGGTCCTGTACTACTTAAACGATGTACTGGTAGAACATGGTTTGGGATGCAGCCACAGATAGAGCCTTTGTGTAACATTTAAACACTCTTGCCAGCTAGCCAACTGTTTTCACTGAATGCTGTTAGCATAGCAGGATATGGTTTAGGATGCAGCCTGTAACTATACGTCTTTGTTTTGTGCTTTTTTTCTGTATGCAGATGTCCAGAATATGCCCGATGTTTTTCAACCGGCATCGGTGCATCAGCAGACCAGTGGCACCATCACAACATCAACTAGTCAGGTGCCATGTTTGAATGAAGAGTGTATAATCATCACCGCACCAACATCTGCAGGTACTGTTCCAGTGGCAGACACAGTGCCAGCTGTAGAAGCAGTTCAATCTGTAGCTAGTGTCCCAGCTGCAGACACTCTTCCATCTATAGAAAGTGTATCAACTTGTGACACAGTTCCAACTGTAGATGGTGTCTCAGTTCTAGTTCCAGCTGCAGATGAGCTTCCAGCTACATCTCAAGCTCCAGGAGTGCGAGTGAAGTGCAGCAGGACAAGGACACAACGGTAAGAACAAAACTCTAATTGTGTCATTTTAATTTTGACTACTACTACTAGTACTACTACTACTACTACTAATAACAATAATAATATGTGTGCAGGATGTACCCACATGCCCATCAGGTGGGAAGCATCTAACTATCTACATGTTGGAGTCGGCTCCTGTAAATGACCAGGTCTAGAAGGCGCGGGAGTCTCACACTCATATACACACAAACACACACATAAATATGACTCATATACACGCCTGCTCTGCAACGGTGATTTAATGCACTTTATTTTACGTCCCCATTACGGTTTCCTTGTATGGACTGAAAACTTCTACAAGCTCCTGCTTTCAACTCCTCTTGCTTTTGTTACACAATAACAGTGTATAGAAAGAGTCTGGCATCTGAACCCTGCCCATATTACATGATTTGGATGGCTGGCACCATTCACTCTTCCTCTCTCACTTCTCTCTCTCTTTCTGCAGATGATTACATGTTACCTCTAGTCGAAAAAATCCACCTGACTCAGGCTAATAAGATAACCTGGATGCTTTTGGAGGGTGTGAACAATTATGAGATCGCGAACATGATTGGATATCCTGAGCTCCTGCATACCAGGGTGAGCATGCATGCACACACACATACACATACACACACGCGCACACACACAAAATTATTCATATTAAGCTTAGGAATTATTTTTTAAGTGGTTGTAATAACAAGTGTATATTCAAGCAATATATAAAGTGTTTAATATCTGATTCTTAAATTTTTTTATATTAAAATGATGATTTGGCTACGTGGAAACAAAACCTCACCCCCTGATTCCTCATTTACATATATTCACAATTACATATATCACTCCTCTATTCAATCTTTATATGCATGTCACTATAATTGACCCACATGTGATATATGAGTGTGTGTGTGTGTGTGTCTGTTTGTGTGTAGGTGGAAGCTGGTCACAAGCCGGTGAGGATTCTTAATGAAAGCCGAACATGTGTAGATAATCGGTTATATGACACACCACAATATTTTGTAGTTGAGTCATATTTAGATTTATCATCACATCACAGTTTACACAGGGATAAAAAGTTCCATCAACAAAGCAGTCACGCACACACACATGCACACGCACTCACACAATCTAGCTGTGAAACACACACACATGCTGTGTAGACTAAAACCCTCTGCATTTCTCTTTCAGGAAACCCTGAAGATGTTCTATAACAAGAACAACAAGACAACAACAGCAGCAATAAAAAGAAGAAGAAGAAATAAACACTGCAACCAATATTGCACATATTATAAAATGGTCTGGGTCTTGATTATTGTCATTTATTTAGAATTTAAAGATAAACTTGTGAAATGTAAATGTGTTAACTTAAGGGTGTTAAAATCTAAAGTATTAACTGAAGAATATTAACAATTCATTGTGGTTTATAGGTATGAAAGAGGGAAATTTAAATGTCCATGAGTCAGAACTTCATTCTGTGGAGGAGATTAAGTTGTAAATGGCTGAGTTAGATAAAGAACAGAGTTCAAGCTGTTGCAGGGTTTTCAGCGTGACCTGTTCTACTCCAGCCAGGAACACATCTGGGGCGGTTGTGTATCAGGTGGTAGAGCGGGTTTTCCACTAATCGTTTCTCAAATTTAGACGCTTTTTTAAGGTCCGAAAAAGAGGACCTGTCTGGGAAAAAGAGGACGTATGGTCCCTAACAAAAGCATTTCAGAGAACAATTTGTGTTCATTTTACCAAATGAACTTTGTGCAAAATTTATTTGCGCATGCACCAGGAGGTTGCTCACGTGAGTCAAGAGAGAACCAGAACTATAATCAAGCAGCTGTCTATATTGTGTTATGTCAAAAGATTAATTTTAACGAATTGCAATCCTGATAGTATTCCCATTTTTACTAAATGAATCTATAATCTGATTACTTTGTTTTTTGACGGAACTGTAAAAGATTATGGTTACTAGTTTTTAGTATACTGATTACGTAATGCCATTAAATGTATTCTGTTACTTCCCAAGCCTGTGTAACACTGATATACAATCAGACAGCTGTGGCTTACATTGAGGTTGGATGGTCTGTGCAGTATAATGAGGAAAAGTCATCTCGACCTGCTGGCAGCTGGCATAATAGGGAGCCAGGTACTGGGTCTGTAAAAGACATGTAGACACAGCACATGTTATTTCATCTTGTTCCTCACAGATCAGAATCACAGGTTGTAGTTAGCTATGCTATCCTCATCTGCTAACATAGAAGTATTACCTAGAGTAGCTTAAAGCCAGAATTCCTCAACCTTTTACAGCCAGAGACCCTTTAACTACAATTTGAATCATTTCAGATGTTGGTAGATGTTCTGTACTGCATTAACACTGACCTGCATTCTCGCCAACCTCTGGATGTTCTGATGGGCAACCTCTTTCCGCTGAGCCACGCCCACGTATATCTGCCCGCTGCCCCACATCCTGCCGTTCAGCCCCTTTATTGCATTCATGGCTTCATCAGGAGACCAGAAGCGCACGAAGCCAAAGCCTTTGGAGCAGCCATTCTCCATCATCACCTGTAGTAGACAGTGAGGAGACACATTAGGATAAACATGCTAACGTGGCAACCATGACGGAAAACCAGCACAGAGTGTACACACAAATATCAATGAATATCACAAAACTGTAAGAGGACAGCTATGTTTTGTTAGCATCAAAGTTCTGGTTTTGAATCCCCACACATATAGCAGTGCCCAGCTAAGGAAACATTTTATACTAGATACACGCTTCAGAGTAAGTAAGTGGAAGTGGACCGGTTATTGGGAAAGGAATAAAATGTAGGGATTATTAGTTGTAAGCGACCTTTGCATTCACGATGTTTCCAAATTGCGAGTACACAGTATGCAGACACTCCTCATCCACACTATCATCCAGGTTCTTCACGTAGAGGTTCAGACCCTACAGCAGAGAGGAGAGAGCAGAGAGTCAGCATCCTCTGTGTGTGTGTGTGAGTGTTTTACCTGCTCATACTTGTGCTTGAGTTCAGTCTGTCTCTCTACTTTATAATGTGCTGGGCCCACATACACCTTCTTGCCCTTCAGCTCTTTCCCGTTCATCTCATCCACAGCCTGAACATGTACACAAACACCACATTAATTACTGTTTTCCTGCTGTAAGGAAACTTTCCACTAGGTTGTACACTAGTACACTTGACTGTAGTGTACACTCACCCTCTGTGTGTCTTCGTGCCTCTCAAATCTAACAAAGCCAAATCTCTTGGACTTCCTGTTCTCGTCGGTCATAACTCAAACACTGGCCAGATTCTGAATTCTGTCCAAATGTTCTAACCAAACCAGTGAACATGGCACATTTACCCTTGACCAGCTGGTAGCTAGAGTCCCAAGTAACTTAAGTAAATTAAGCACAAGTTCACTCTCCAAAACTATATAGCTTGAACAATCAGTATAGAAAAAACTCATTTTTAATCCTATCTGTACACAAAAAACTGAACAAGCCAAGCTGCAACAATTCCCACTTATAATACATTCAGTGACTCTGTTCTGTGGATAAGAAGTGTTTCAACAGTCTGTGACCTTGCTGTTAATTGGCCATGATGCTTTATTATTATTATTATTATTATTATTATTATTATTATTATTATTTCGCAGAAACCCCTTCTGTATATCCATTTGTATGAACAAGTCTGATTGCAAACTGACCTTATCAAATAAAACATCCATCCATCCATCCATCCATCCGTTTTCTATACCGGTTATCCTACAGGGTCACAGGGAACCTGGAGCCTATCCTATGGAGCATCGGGCACAAGGCAGGGTACACCCTGGACAGGGTGCCAATCACATACACATTTACACACCCAATCATACACTACGGACAATTTGGACATGCCACTCAGCCTACCATGCATGTCTTTGGACTGGGGGAGGAAACTGGAGTGCCCAGAGGAAACCCCCGCAGCACGCGGACAACATGCAAACCCCACACACAGGACCACAGCAGGAATCAAACTCCAACCCTGGAGGTGTGATGCAAACATACTAACCACTAAGCCACTGTGCGCAAATTTTGTTTTAATAAACAATAATGTATATTTGTAGTTAATATTCAATAATCATATTCAATAATAATGATGATGATGATGATGATTATTATTATTATATTTGAAAATCTTCTTCTTGTTTAATATTCCTTTTATTTTAATATTACATTTATTTCTTCTTCTTGTATAATTATTATTATTACTAATTATTAATAATGTTTATTATCGATAGTTTATTTATTATTACTGATTGTTATTATTACTCATGAAAGTTGTCATATCATAGCAAACCAGTTACTCCATTTCCCAGGGTGCACCATGAACTACAAACATGGCCGAAGAGGACTACACTTCCCTCACACACACAGGTTCACCTTCTCAAGATTTCTAATCACACACACACCTGTTACCAATCTCTTTCTCTCTCTCTCTCTCTCTCTCTCTCTCACACACACACACTCACTGCACAGTATATAGAGACTGTTAGAACACAATGTCTTTGTGAAGTATATGCTCAGATGCTATTTGTCTCTGTTGTTACCAAGCCTTTCTAAGTGTTGATATTCTGGTTTTGACATTGTTTACTCCATTCACCTTGATTCTCTGCCTTGACTATTTTGACCTTTTTGCCTGATCGTATGACCCTTGTCTTTTTAACGTTGTGAAGTTTTGAATTGTCCTTTCGACTTGTTGTTTTTGGATTAAACTAACTAACCTGCACCTGCTTCTGTCTGCGCCTCCTTTAAGGACCATAAGTATTATATAAACTACAATCAATTATTAATATTCTTCGTAGTTAATACTTCAGATTTTAATACTATTGACTTAATACATTTACAATATGCTTCTCATTAAATTCTAATTAAAATGATAATGATAAAGACACAGACACTTCATGCAATGTATTGTACAATATATTATGGTTGGAATTGTTGGATGGAATGTTTGTTTCTTCTTTCTCCTCTTCTTCTTCTTATTGTTGACGTTGTTGTAAAACATCTTCAAAGTTTCCTGAAAGAAAAATGCAGAATGGTTTTAGACTACACAGTGTGTGTGTGTGTGTGTGTGTGTGTGTGTGTGTGTGTGTGTGTGTTTATCCCTGTGCAAACTGTGATGTGATGATAAACCTAAATATGAATCGAACACAACTATATTGTATATCACATGAATGATTATCAGCACATGTCCAGTTTTCAATGAAGATCCTCACCGGCTTGTGACTAGCTTCTTTTGCCTTCAAGAGAGTGTCCATTATATCCACCTACAAAAAACACACACACAAATATATGTATATATCACGTGTGTAAATAAAAGTAATATGCATATAAATATTGAATAGGGGAGTGAAACAGTTTGTGTATTGTTGGAATATACACTCATTATTACAACCACTTTACAAATAATTTCTAAAAAATAATAATAGTAATAATATGTGTGTGTGTGTGTGTGTGTGTGTGTGTGTGTGTATGTGCACACCTCAGGAGCTCAGGATCTCCAATCATGTTCATGATCTTGCAGTTGTTCTCACCCTCTAAAAGCATCCAGGTGATCTTATTGGCCAGATTCGGGTGGATTTTCTCAACCAGAGGCAACATGTAATCAACTGCAGGGAAACAGGGAGAGAGCGTGTGTGAGGTGTGTGTGTTTGTGTGTGTGTGTGTGTGAGAGAGAGAGAGATAATAGTGATAAAGTGAATGGGCTCACGGGTGAGGCTCAGGCACCAGATGCTTTCTATGCATTATTAATGTGTAAGACAAGCAAGAGGAGTTAAAAGCAGGTGCTTGTAGATGTTTTTAGTAGACACACAGAATATATGTGTGTATACAAGTGTGAGACTCACGCGGCATCTGGATCTGGTCATCTACCAGTGCAACATGTAAATTGTCAGCACCTTCCCAGCTGGAAGATATGTGGGTACATCCTGGGAACATAGGATATTAATATTATTATTAGATTGTGGTATTAAGCATGCAAAATAGTGTTATTTTATTTGTCTGTGTGTGTGTGTGTGGCTCTGTGTGCGTGTGTGCACTTCACTTACAGATACTGTAGATATAGAAGGAGTTATATCTTCTTCTGCAGCTGGAGCTGGAACCTCAACTGCAGCTGGAGGTGGACTTGGAACTGCAGGTAGATGTAGACCTGGCACAGTATCTACAGCTATAACAGTATTTGCATTTGCAACTGTATCCACAGCTATAACCGTATCCACAGCTATAACTGTATCCACAGCTGGCACTGTATCCACAGATGAAACTGTATCTAACACAGGAATAGAATCTGCAGCTGTAGGTGTAGTTGTGTCTGTACACACTTCATATATACATGGCAACTGATTGGTTGTGGGTGTGATGGTGCCATAGGTCTGTTGATGTGCTGTTCCAAGATGCATCACATCAGACATATGGTGGATATTTACATAAAGATACCAAACAAATACATATAGTTACAGGCTGGAGAGACTTGAACACACACTGTGTAACAAATGTAACATCAGGCTTGGGAGGGTTACTTTAAAAATGTATTCCATTACAGTTCCAAATTACTTCATAAAAACGTAATCTGAAAGTAATACACAGTGAAAATAATCACAATATGTAAGTAATGTAATCTGATTATATAGTAGGCTAATGGTTGACAGGCAGGAATTTGGCCAATAGTTACAGCAAGACTTTTATAATCGACCAATTGGTGTGTGAGAAGGCGGGACCTACAGAGAGGGGTTAAAGCAATGCAAGCATGTGCACACAATGCCACATCTCATTGGCATTGTTTGACCCGATTGCTGAGACTTTGTCAGAAAAAGGGGAATATTCTTCAGATAGTGTCTTGACAAATCGGAGAATAACTTCTCTAATAGACCACGAGCACCCTAGTTATCTCAGAAATGTGAAATGATCTTAAATCTGAATGAACACAATCAAATATAATCATCATTAACCTTAAATCTTAACAGGATCCAGTTTGTGTATATGAAATTGTCCATTATTGTTTTTGGTGGAGTATTTTTAAATAACACGTTTTCCTAAGCGAACGGTGTCCACAGTCCAGCCTCAAGGCCAAACACAGCCTGTGGACAGATGTGAATTGGCCTGTGGCTTCTCTATTAGAATGTATAATTGATGGCAATTATTTCTTTCACCTGACGGTGGCAGCAGATTGTGTTATCACAATTATCTAAAAATAAAACCCCTTTTTTTCCCTCTGACTACGCCTACAAATTTATTTACTGAATGAAATTTAGTCATAGCTTCAGACAAAACATACGTCAAAAAGTTAACAGTGAGATTTCAAAAGAACTGGAAACAAGAAATCCCGCAACCACCATGAACACACACACACACACACACAGGAAATGACTGGTATAATTTCATATCATTTAATCTTAGACAACCTAAGCGATTTAGAAAGGTATGGCATTTTACCCGTCATGTGAAACACTTGCAGGATGAATTCATGCATTTTCTGTGTTACACAAACAAACAAACAAAAAAAGGTTTAGAGTTTTGATTGTAAGATTTAGTTATTAGTAGAGATGCACCGATACTAAATTTCTCAGCTGATACCGATAACCGATTATTCAGAGTGATATCGGCCGATACCGATAACCGATACCGATAGTTTGGCCTTTTATACCTTCTTTTAAATGAATAATAATTAATTCCACAATTCTGAAGGAAATGCAAATAAAAACTTTATTCTCTCCATTTCAACAAGTTGTTTCCCAGTAACTGGTCTCATAAACAGAAAACACATTACTCACATTAACATTAACACATGAACTAAATTCTGAAGATTAAAGTAAGATTTATTAACTTTTTGAATGTTATTAATTCATATTAACAGAATTAATTAACTGAATTCTAAAAAACCTCCTGTTAGTCTCCCATTCACTCACCACAAACAAATGCATTTCTACTTCATCACTGAACATCAAACTGGTTATATATAGGCCCAATATAAACTTTTTATTTGTTGATGATATTAACTCATAAGATTTCTGTGCAATATATACTTTTTTTGTCAACTCATCTTCATTTAAATCTTTCAACGGTGTGCTGGTGCTTTAATTTAGTGCGAACAGCTCCGGAACAGCATGCGAGGGGAGGGGGGAGTAGACTCGATTTCGCTGCTGCTCACTTCCGGTGTAAAATTTTAGTGGTGCAGAGATTACAAATTGCAGTTTTGTCATCATTCCACACACACAACATCTTTACACACAGTACGAAATCAATTTGTTTTCCCGCCCTCTTTTGATTGACAGGATATAATTGGCCCTGATCATCGGATGTTTTTAAAGTACCAGCCGATAGCGTGAAAAATAGCCTTTATCGGCTGATGCATCGGTGCATCTGTAGTTATTAGTGTATATGGGGTGAATTCTTCTCTTCTGCCCAGTGTCTGCCAGGACTGGCCCTGAATTACTTATGGCCCTGACCAGGATAAAGTGATTACTGAAGCTCTGAAGATGAATGAATGAAAGAATGAATTAATATAATATGAAAGAATGAGTCGAGTCTGACTTCAGGTCACTTTTCAAAGCAGTTTATATTCCTGTTATTTCCTACATTTTTTGGCAATCATATTCATTGTTCCTGACATGCCATGATCATTTCAGTCACTTGTGATAATTAGCCTTTGTGGAACCTCAACTCTCCTAAGCACGGTGGTAAAATCCTCCAAATGCACCATCCTCTAGGCATAGCAGTGAGTAAGGGCATGAGCTAGCGTACTCGCATGTCTGAAATAAAAGTTCTTCTGTTACACACGATGACATCATGTTGTGTCTCTCAGGGTCAGTAATACATGTGATGAGTCATTTAAGTCTGACAGCACTCCAGCAATAAGCAAGTAAAGTGTGTGTGTGTGTGTGTGTTTTTGGCTAGGGTGAGTCACATTTAATTCCACACTGGAATGAACTCGGATGCACTTTTGGGTAGGGGTGTGTCATGTGGCAAAACTATAATGTCAATGATTCAAGACATTTTTACACCACACATTATATATACACCATGATGTTTAGGATGACTAAGTGCCAGGATTAACAGTAACGCCACTGGGTGAGTGTGCTATGACAAAAGAAGAGAATCTCATAAACGTAATATACTGCGATGTATTTAAGGTTGAAGAACGGTCAAAACCAAAATTCATACAAAGGGCTGACAAAGAGCAACCCAGACCTCCTCACCTGACTTCAGTGCCTGACCTCACTAATGCTCTTGTGGCTGAATGAACGCAAACCCCCACAGCCACGCTCCAAAGTCTAGTGGAAAGCCTTCCCAGAAGAGTGGTGTATATTATACAGATCTGCAATGGGATATTCAAAAAGCACCTGAGTGTTATGGTCAGGTGTCTACAAACTTTTGGCCATAAAATAGATTTTAAAAAATGTATATAGATAAAGATAATTGAAGCACTGAACAGATACATATAGTGTCATTGAGTTAAACATGTAATGTGCAAATATAGCATGTAGAGTGACCATCCATCCATCCATCCATCTGTAGAAAAAAAAAAGATGTTTCACTCACAAGTCCTCCATCAGTTGATGATGACAAACTCATACAAAGAGTTTAAACCGAAAGAATACTCTGACCTGGTCTGATTCAGTGACATATTCAAAGAGGTCATTGATGTTCTAGCTTGTGTGTGTATTTCTTACGCCAATCATAGTTTTTCTTGCACAGTAATTACTGGAAACTCACCTTGCTATCATGCCCTGTATTAGCACAACAATTAAACAGCACAGCACACACACAATTATGATTAATGATGATAAACCTCTGTGTACAGAATCCAAATCAAACCAGTGTTATCGTCCCTGCCTGCTATGTTGTCTTTCACGCTGTAGAGGGCAGAAGCAATTTGTTACCTTGTGTGAGAGAGGAAACAGATTTACTATGGACCATATAACAGTAGTATTTAGAAATTCCAAACATTTTTGAATGTGTTTCCAAAATTCCTTTACAGGTGGTTATTTCAATAGAGAAAAGTGAAGTAAAGCCTGCTTCAATTCACACCACCGGTCTCCTACAGTGGCACTTTCAATTTCCAAGACTGACATGTCATGAAAAAGGAGGCATGATGAAGTGTTTGGGTGTGTGTTTACTAGAAAAGAAGCAGAACAGTGTGTGTGTGTGTGTGTGTGTGTGTGTGGGGGGGGGGGTTCATTTTCTGAAGAGCCTCAGCCTGAGCATGTGAATGGCATGAGTCAGGCATATTGACACAATGGAAAATGAAAGCTTTCAGTGTTAATTAGAATTGCCTACGTACTGGCAACTGGAGTGAATCTCTCACACACACACACGCACACATATCGTGAGCCGAGCCGAGGGATACAGGACACACTATCCTCAAATCTTACTTTGCATCGACACTCCATCAATGTCTCAACAGGTGCTTTGACTAAATTTGGTGGTACATCTTTTTTTTTTTGAGCTGGCTGCGATAGAGGGTGTCATCATCTTGCTCGGGGTGAATCTTGGTTCAATCAGAGCCAAATCTGACATGATGAGTTTGCATTAGAGAAATATGAAAACGGAAAATCTCAAACAGCTTACTGCTTGTTCCTCAAGTACCTTGCATACTGTACATTGGTGGGTAGGCCGCATGGTGGTGCAGAAGGTAGCGTTGATGCCAAGGTAACTGGTTCGATCCTGAGGCTGGGTTACTGTCTTTTGTTTGCATGGGCTTCCTTCGGATTGTCCTGTTTCCTCCCATTGTCCAAAAACACGCAAGTAGTTGGATTGGCTTTGCTAAATTGTCCCATCACATTCATCACAACCGTGACCATCGCAACCCTGAACAAGATAAAGCAGGAATGGATGAATGAATATTGATGGGTATTACCAACAATTCTTTTACTTTATAATGTCAACTTTAAGAGAAGAATGCATGATATGTCCATTCACAAATGTGTTCATTTCCCTTCTTAGACTTTAGAAAAGACACATCTGTGATACTGTGGACATCAGCCGTGAAATGCCATGGTGGAATTCACAACAAATCAATTCAACTAAAGCTCCTAGATTTGATGGCATGTGTAAAGTCTAGTCAGTCAGACTATTCCTTCTTCCAAATGAAGTGAGCCTCTTTCATCAGGATCAATACATCCACAACATCCCTGCCAGGACAGGGAACATAAATCTCATCTATGAACAGAGAGGGAGAGAGAAGGAGGGAGTGAGAGAGATAGGCAGGATGGAAAATACTCAGGAGAAGGACAGCAAGAGAGGAGAGAGAGCATCTCCTCTTAACGTAATGGAGAACGGTTCAAAAGTTTAACGCGCCGGCCACCCGCTCCTGTCTTTATAACCTCTTTGAGTCATTGCATGCGGGTGAGGGCCGATCATGTCGATGGCCATTAAACCAAATGCTGGGTGGCGGCTCGAGAGTGTGTGTGTGTGGGGGGGGCAGGGAGGGGGAGGGGGGTGCAGGGAGGTGGATGCATTAGGGAAATTGGTCCTGCTCGCCTGAAATGCCGTACTGTACCAAAGTAATTATAGATACTGAAGGGATGCTGAGGCCAGACTTTAGCTTAAGGAGTGTGTGCGCCTATGTATGCCGCAGAGACAGCGCTCGCCCCACCCTTATATCTCCCCCAGCACAGACTGCAAAAGGGGTAGAGCTGGATCTTTATTGATGGGATGGATGGGGAGGGAGACGTGGGGAATTAGACGGATGGCGCGGCAGTTGAGACGAACCATGGCAGTGCTGGGCAGTCTGCGCTCAGTAATGCCACCGTTGTGGCCAGCCTCTGTTCACCAACAATTCCATCGCTGACATGTAGAGAATGATAAATGCCAAGAGAGGACTAGAGTTCTGGCAAAGCTAGGTCGCTGCATGAGAAAGACACCTGCAGCATGGGACTCACCTGTTTCAAGTCTTGGAAGTTTGACAGCGTCACACAGAAAGGTGAGTGCGCCTACTTCATGCACCTTTTGCCACATCCATCATGAAATAGCTGGATGGATTACAATGGATGGCGACCTTGAGCATAGAAATGCACTGCGTGTTGCCTTTGAGAGGTCATGGCTGCTGAAATAGGCCTTATTGCATTAGGTTGCAATTACTTAGATTGTACAACTTACTAACTAAATAAATAAATAGTAGCGCTTCAGCAGATGAGCTCAATACCTGTGAAGCTTGGATGGGGTGTGAGCTCTGACCTACTAAGTTGGTTTGCACAATACTGCAGAGCACTTCAATAGCGACTTGTCCATCAATCTAAGTGGTCTTTTCCATTCAATCAAGATCAGTATTGGCAGCTTCAGACACTCTCTATATAGTTATTTGTCTGGACCCTGATTCTGATTCTGTTTGATGGCTCACAGACACAAAAGCCCATGAAGAAGAATCCAAAGTGGCGTTAACAGTTCAGTGATTTGTGGTTTCATGGATGCCTGAGGGACGGCTATAGTGTTGCTGAAGACACCACTTAATTTAATGAACTGGAGGACACTTGGCAAATGCTATACACTAAAGCAGTCAGTAGTATTATGTGGAGGAGGAAGTGAGGTGTTGAATAAAGGTTTTTAAATAAAGTTATTTCTCTTTCTCTCCAAACACTAACAAGGATTGGTTCCATCCAGGATTCTGAGCAATGCTGTGAAACGTTGTAATGTTTGACAATGGAACATGATCAAAATTATTGCTATTACTGACATACTTTTCACAGTTAAAACAGCACTATTAAACAATACTTGTGATTTTCTTGTGATAAGAATCACAAGAAAGTGAATCCTATTGTAAATGCCTGATTTTTCCAATGATGACGTCCCAGTGGTATGTAAACGTGTAGTGATATTAATATTTGTGTTAAGCATATTCATACTTGTAACTACTTAAAATAAAGATGTATTTAAAAAATATAATTTTATACCATTAGAATGTATATTTTACAATATTCATCAAAACTATATTAGAATTCATTCACATCTGAAATTAATGCATTACAGACTGCAACTTAGTATATTTAAAATAAAACACCTCACTTCTGTTTAAATAAATAAATTATACATATTACACACACACACATATTATATATATATATATATATATATATATATATATATATATATATATATATATATATATATATATATATGTGTGTGTATATATATATGTGTGTGTATATATATATGTGTATATATATATATATATATATATATATATATATATATATATATATATATATATATGTGTATATATATATGTGTATATACACACATATATATATATATACACATATATATATACACACACATATATATACATATATAAAATTAAATACTTTGTGTTAATTTATAAATGCGAGTAGACGGAGTGGCTACAGTAAAAGCTCCCTGGTGTGTAAATGTCTGTGTGCATGTTGCTCTGTGATGGACTGGTGTTCCTTCCAAAGTGTATTCCTGCCTTGTTCCTAGTGTTCTCGGGATAGAATCCAAATCCACCACGACCCTGACCAGGATAAAAGCACTTACTGAAGATGAATGAATAATTTCATACCCTAATAAGTGCTTTTAGTGTAATATACCCTTGACATCAATTTAACATTTCTTACTTAATTCTTACATAAAATGAATTTTGTTTTTGAAAAAATAAAACAATTTATGGAGTATTCTGTAAAGTGGACAGTCCCCTCTGGTGCAAATCGCAACAGGGGGTTTCTTTTTCCAGGGTTCCAAGTAGAATGGTTTTAGGAAGCTAAGAACCCTCAAGGAGCCAATTTTAATACTTTATTAAAATAAAAAATTATACTTTTTAATACTCTTCTATTTATTTCCCTACCTAGTTATTTTAGCTTGCTTTTATATATATATATATATATATATATATATATATATATATATATATATATATATATATATATATATATATAATTGTAACAGACTAAGTGTATAGTACAATGATATCAAACATTCTTTATATAAATACACTGAAATTTTATATTATATATAATTTTCCTAAAATTATTAAATAAAGGATTGGTTTACACAGGCAAAACATTATTACATTGGGATAAGTGTACTTATGCCTGTAACAATGTTGAATCTTAAATTCATCTACTGCACAAGCAGTTCAGCAAGCATTTTGCGACTCTATGTTCAAATTTGCTGTAGTGATAAAATACCATACCTAAAATTATTTACTATGGTGGCATATTAAGTACAGTAGTAAGCAAATTTGAACTAAACCTTTAAGTAACATTTCTGGTTATAAACCACACCCATGTATGGTCTCTGTCATCAGCCTACTAGTGTCACACCTACTCATGAGTTATTGAACTCATAACAACCAATATTGAGTTTCCACCCATGTTTCTTCTTTTATCAGGTAAGCATGCCATATAGGAGCACTGTATATATGTATAATTACTGACCATACAGCACTCTTTTCTCTTTACCCCATCCCATCCATCAAGGGAGACCAGAGGATCACCGCTGTTCACATGTTATTTGGATGGTGGAGCATTCTCATGCTACACTTAGTGATCTGGGTCCATCTTACAAGTTTAAAGTTAGAGACATTGGCTCTTCTTTGTCCAAGCTGAAAGTATGTTTATTATGGTCTAGCCCTTCATCAGCGGCAATTTCCGATAGATATTTTTAGTGGCCTGACTGGTCTCAACACCAGTGCTACCCCTGATACACTCAGACCAGGGTCATTACTGTGCTGAGAGTGGTTCACCACCCAGAAAATATCAACACAGTAGTGGTGCTTTCTCATTTACTGACACAGTTGCAATAGTTACAGTTGGTAATTATATAGCTATAAAGTGCACCATCATGGTAGGTATACCTAATAAACTGCAACTTACTCAGTCATACTTATAGTATATAGTACAATACAGCCAGTACAATATAGCCAGGTTTAGCCAGCAACTTAGCCATATAATGTTATGTAGTGTCCTTACAAGAATCCTCCTGTTTCCATTTTTAATCATTTTTATTTTGACAATTTATAAGTCAGAAGGCTTTTTGTAATATTTTGGATATATATATTGTAATACTTTCAATGAAGCTCCCTAGAGATTTATAGAAAACTTTCTCTGTGGCACCTTAAGCGCTGTGAAATAAAATAAAATTTTTTAATGATGTCAACCAATCAGAACAAGAATGAGTCTACAATTCCCTGTTAATTATCACATTCATTCATTTAAACATCTAATTTACTGGGACTTGTGACTCAGGCTCATCACAGTCTAAGCCTACTAATAAAAATTTCTGACAGTTAAAGCTGAAGATCTTCCCAAAGTGTAAGGAGGGAGGAGTTTATGTTTTGTGGTTTCCCTGTAACAAGCTAATTTTTTTCTATCTTAATAACTTCAAAAGAAAGTGAGGGAATGACTGTTTATAGCCGATATGTCAAAAATGATAACAGGAAGTTACTTGTTTTGTGAACGTTTCATAACTATAAACAAATTTTTAAAAGTATACAGCGTTCTTTAATAAATTAAAAATGGTTAGCACGTTCGCCTCACACCTCCAGGATCGGGGGTTAGAGTCCCACCGTGGCCCTGTGTGTGGGGAGTTTGCATGTTCTCCCGTGCTGCGGGGGTTTCCTCCGGTTTCCTCCCCCAGTCCAAAGACATGCATGGTAGGCTGATTGGCGTGTCTAAAGTGTCCGTAGTGTATGAATGGGTGTGTAAGCGTGTATGTGATTATGCCCTGCGATGGATTGGCACCCTGTCCAGGGTGTAACCCGCCTTGTGCCCAATGCTCCCTGGGATAGGCTCCAGGTTCCCTGAAGGAAGGATAAGTGGTATAGAAGATGGATGAATGGATGGATGGTTAGCGATGTTAAATTGAAGTGGTATAAGAGGAATAATAGAATAAAGTAGTACAAAACGTGCTGTTATTGGAAAATAATTAACTTCAATGGGCTCTGATTCATGTCAGGCTGCATCACTGATCATTTCCTATAACAGTTAATCTACACTTATTTGCCCTTCAGTAAAGCTTCATAAAATGTTATATACAATAGTTATATTGTTTTCAATTGTTTATACTATATTGTTATTTTCACTTATAAAGAAATAAAAATTATTCATCCAGAAGGGAATACTTGCATTCTTCTGTTAGCTAGACAATGCATTAATGTGTCAATTAAAAAGTTATAGGTGGGACTTATACTGTATAACAGTAATTATATTAAATACAATCTCACCAAGCTTTATGTGACACATTAATGATTTGGGGTGAAATAATCATTCAGCTTCCCTTCAAAACTTACATTAGTTTTAAACACAATTATCTTATGTTTGCATACCTTATTACTACACAGTTCTTTAAGTCCTTTATATCCCACAGAGCAGTTTTCAAAGTGCAGTCTGTACAAATTCTCTTACACTGCTCTAATCAAATTAAGCTAGATTTCCTAACCAGTACGTCTATTCTCTTTTATCGCATCATGGGAGAGCAGCTGATAAAGAATTCTGGGCCTCGTTTAAAGAATGAGCAAGGGGGGCACTAATGCCATTGAGAGAGCTACAAATGTTCACTTACATTAAACTCAATTTAAGCTTGTTGCCCAATGTAGCAGTCATTCCCTTCAGCCTTTAGGGATGACCTCCATCTCCTTTTAATATCATTAGGCTATGGTAGGTCTTACTATCCATGCTTGGAACAAAAGAGGTATTGATAAACCACTTAGCTGGTTGTTGCAGCTCTCTGTAGGTGAAGGAAAGTGTCTCGCTGAAATGAATTACCACGCTCTATTAGCAAATGTGCGTGGAATGTAAAATGCAGTGTAATTGTGGCCAAGACCCATTCTGTGATTAATAGTCTCCTCCCAGGAGGGTGGTGGTGGGGAAACAGCATTTTAGAAAAAATTTAATTATGAAAATCAATGCTGTGCACTTCCGCTTTTGAACTTTAGTCGTACTTAAGAATAAGAAATGGTCACCCAATTGTACTCAGGCCATTATCTCGATATGAGACTGGGCAAAAGGACAGTTTGACCGTGACTCACAGAGGATCTTCTTAATTAACTCGTTTAACCTGTACCTGAACCTGTCATGTCTGATTTTCAGCTCGGGAAAACAGATCCAGTACGGTTCGATTCCCTGTCACTCAGTGCAGTTAATAAAAAGGAGGAGAATAATCCCAGCTTAAAAACTTAATTAGTTCCCAAGTCACCATATACAGTCGCGTCTGAAACTACTTGAACAGCAAGGCCAATTCATTGCTGTAGCCTGGAAATGTTTGAGCTCAAAAGATGAATATGAGAAGAGAGTTTAGAATTTCAGCTTTTATTTCCTGGTATTTATATGTAAATGTGTTAAACATTTTGTTTCAGACCACCCAATTTGTAGGCGAGCAAAAAATATTGGACCCTGTGCCTGCCAGATGTTTCTTGTTATCCAGGTGTGTTCCGTTAGATTGACTGTTTAAACAATAAATAGCTCTGAACATCGACTATTGGTTTTAGCCTTCAGTTTCACCTGTGCATGGCATTTGTTGTTAAAACAAGAAACATGAAGATCAGAGAGCTGTCTATGGGAGAAAAGCAAGCGGGGAAAATCAATCAGAGGCATTGCACAAACATTGGGCATAGCCAATACAACGATTCTGAATGTCCTGAAAAAGAAAGAAACCACTGATGTACTGAGGAACAGGTACCGAATGGGTCGGCCAAGGAAAACAGCTTGGCAGAAACATTGAGAGCTGTGAAGAAAATCCCAAAAACAACAGTCAGTGACCTCAACAACAACCTCCACAGAGCAGGGGTGAAGGTATCACAATCCACCGCTCAAAGAAGACTTTGAGAGCAGAAATATAGAGGCCATACCACAAGATGCAAACCACTCATCAGCAGTAAGAATCGGAAAGCCAGATTGGAAGAAGAAGATTAAACAAAATACAGAGAAAGTTATGGAACCAAGATGAACCTCTACCAAAGTGATAGAAATGCCAAAGTGTGGAGAAAGAAAGGATCTGCTCATGATCCAAAACATACAAGCTCATGTGTGAAACATGGTGGAGGTAGTGTCATGGCTTGCATGGCTGATTCTGGAACAGGCTCACTAATCTTTATTGATGGTGTAACTCATGATGGCAGCAGCAGAATAAAGTCAGACATTTACAGGAACATTTTTTCTGCCAATTTAAAGCGAAATACATCCAAATTAATCAAGAGGAAGTTTATCATGCAGCAACACAATGGTCCAACACACACTGCCAACTCAGCAGAGGACTTTATCAGGGGGGAAAAGTGGAAGGTTTTAGACTGACCAAGTCAATCACCAGACTTTAACCCAATTGTGCAGCATTTCACCTCCTGAAGACGAGACTGAGGGGAAAAACTGCCCTGAAACAAACAACTGAAATAGGCTGTGATAAAAACCTGGAAAAGCATCACAAAAGAAGAAACCAACAATTTGGTGATGTCAATGAGTCGCAGCCTTGATGCAGTTATTGCAAGTAAAGTATATGCAACCAAATATTAAGTGTTCATTACCTTAATTTACTTCAAGATTTATTTGTTCCTACACTATTGCTTCCCTAAAAATTGTGAGGTGTGATATAAAAGTTTCTGTTTTATGTTGTTTAACATATCTAGAGGTAAATACAATCAGAAATAAAATCTGGAAATCCAAAACTCTTGTCTCATATCCATCTTTTGATCTTAAATCCAAATGTATTTTGTGTACAGCACAAACAAACAAATTGGCCTTGCTGTTCCAATAGTTTTGGAGGGGGCTGTATCGCACTATTTATGGTGGAGCCATTTTGTAGTGTTAAAAATAAATTCAGTGGATGCATATTAAATAGTTTTGAGTTTTAATGCTTCTTTAGAGCATGCTCATGTTTATCTGAGGTTGTATTACATTCAAAAGACGATGACACACCTACTAAAAGCAATCGATCATGTTTATCAAGAGCCGTAAAAGAGACATGTGTCCTAGAATGTCTCATTCGTACACATCAATGCTGTAATGTGTCCCATTGTTCACTGTATTTATAATTATGATTCCCTTCCCTCACAGTCATATTAACTTGAATGAACTCAGATAGACACAGCAAGTCTATTTTCATGTCACCCACTCCACAGGAGCCTTCCTTACATCTGGAGGGCCGGGACAGTGCAGGAATGGAAAACAGACGTTTATGAGTTTGTGGATTTGTTATGTCTGGCTGGTGGGCTGCGGGGGGAAAAAAATCCCAAGCTTAGAACCTCTTTTTTCTTTCTTTCTCTTGAAATTGATAAGATTTTTTTTAAACAACAATAAAACAACAACATGAGCTTACTATGTTACGGAGAAGTCCTCCATCATGAACATTTAGGTATCAGAAACCTTAACTTTACAGCTTTATCTCTGACTGTTAAAAAAAAAATCCAAAAAATCCTAAATAAACTTCTCACAGACAACATGTTTATTAAATTTGTTTATGTGGAGCACCCTCCATACAAGTTCCTGGGTAAGTTGTTACTATAGAAACAATAAGGTATACAAACAAGCATATTAACTATTCGTGCTTGATAGACTTCCCAGGCAAAGTCCTAAGCAAAAAAAAAAAAGGATTTGTGTGTGGAAAGTTTAAACTTGACTGAAATGTAATATTAAGCACCACTGAACCTCATGGTGAAATTCACTGAAGACGGTTCTAAAACTCTCATTCAACTGACCGTTTGTGCTATTAAACAAATGCTTTCTTCGATACCCTTCATTTCCAATTTGGTCCAGACAGCTGAATATGATAAAGGTTACATTGTCTAATACACCTTAGACGCCAATGAACAAACTTTGTGTTTTTGTTTCCCCCAATAACCCCTCCCCCCTCCATGTCTCTTTTACAGGGAACAGAGATGTGTTAGTAAGCCCAGGATCATACTTCTTCCTGTCTAACAGCTGTGGTCAAGGAGAAGAATGGCTGAAGAGCCTCAACAAAGGAGTCTGGATACCTTTCACAGGTAATTATACACACTCATGGACATGTCTCTGGAAAATCCTGCAGGAGTTTCCCTGATGCCCTGCCTGATAAAAACACTATGATAAAAGTGTTTGGACCAAATACCTACACAGTGTGACAGCCCATTACAGATTCAAGTCATAACACATTCCAAACACAGACACTCATCTCCAGACACAATACCCAAATTACGACCATTTCCCAGATACTATCATTGCATTATACAAATCAGCGATTCTCATTTGTCCACCACTGCCTACAGAGCACAAAACTCTTTTTATTAAAAAACAACAAAAAAAACAACAAAAAACAAAACCCAACACATCACTAAAACCGATGCAATTCCAAACTGATTAAAGAAAAAACTCCAGACTATTCTATTTTTCTTTATTTGTGGCAAAAAGCATAAAATCATCTGAACTGGAAGAGGTGGGGAAAGTTCTAGCACTGTCACTTAGGTGAATATAGACTTCACACACTTCGCCAGATATAAACCTCCTGGTATAAACAGATGATTCTGGATTGCAGTTCCTCCACATGCCCTTCATGAACTATTTTAGCTCAAGCTCGGAGTAAAAAATCCCTGTCTGGCCTCCAGGCATGGGGAGGGAGGGGATAAGGGAGAGAGAGATTGGGAAGCAGTTCAATTTGGCAAAATACCTAATTCCACCAGAGTTACAACACACCTCACGTCTCTCAAGTGGGCTGTCAGCTCCCTATCATTCTCTACTGTTCTGCAATGAAGTGTCAAACATCATTACCAATGTACCAGTCCAGAATGGACCCCAAAACAAAGTCAATAGCATGGCATTTGCCATTTTCGTATGATCCTATTCATAGAACATGCCCCATGTTCTACAATAAGTGTGCAATGCCTGGGGGAGCTGTTGAAAGACCGCTGTGAGTTAAGGACACTCCCGAGTCCCCATCGCTCATTTCCCAGGAGAGATTAACATTCCCAATGAATTCCCCACATGACCTCCTAGCCATAACTGCTGGGGCACCTACATGGAGAAAGATTTCCCTAAAAGATAAACACACACTCACACTCAAGTTCCCAACATGCTAAGTCAAGGTCTCAGGAGCCATTTTGGATGTCATCAGGGGATAAGTTACCCAAACTGGATATAAGCATTAAAAAGGAGTTGAGGGAGTGCCCACTGTGGGCTAAGGGAAAGTGATTGGAGACGGGTAACTATGTTAGGTTTGTAAGCAAGGGTGTTTGGGGGGGGTTGGGGTCATGAGACAAGGTGACAAACAGAGGAGAATGGCAAAAGTACCTGGCAGAAAGAGTGAAAGAGGGTGGTTAAAAGCCTACATGTTCTAGCTCATTTATTTTAGTCAATCTGTGACAGTGGTGTTCAGTGTTAATGATTCATGGAGAGACAAGAAGGATAGGGAAAGTGGGAGTCGGCACCAATTGGCCATGCTCCAAAGAGCCTGCAGTGGGGTAGTTTGATACAGGACAGAGATAGAAGGGGGAGAACGAGAGAGAGAGAGAGAGAGAGAGAGAGAGAGAGAGAGAGAGAGAGAGAGAACGCAAAGGAAAAGGAAAATGTAAGAAGACAGGTAAGGCAAAAGGAACAGAGGGCACAAGACTGGGAACATGTGACATGGGGAAGCTGAGAAATTCCAAAGGTCTTTGTTGAAGGAGCAGCCTTGAATAATTCTGACAGTGAACTAAGGAGGTGCCAGCTTGCGTCACTGAATACTCCTTAGACAATTAGAGCCTCTTTTCATCAAAGAAAAAAAAACAGGCACCGAATTATTACAGACCACATGACCTGGACATCTGAAAGTGGCTGCAAGGAAACCTCAACTAAAACCTCAGAAAAGAAACAGAAAATATGGATGGCTGGCCCCTTCACCAAAGTTGACTGGGGTTGAAAGGACATGCACTGAACACAGGAGGTGCTGGACACTCCGAGAGGACTGGACAAGTCTGAGCTGGTGGCACATTCATAAAGAGCTGAAATAGAAACGGCAGCTTTAGATCATCTATTGTTCTATTCCATAGCAGAAACTTTCATCCGAGACTTGGATTTTGGTTTTGTGTTTTCCTTCTACAACTGTTATATATATATAAAAAAAAGATGTATATTGAAACAGCATGGCTAGTTTATTCAAACCTATATGCATGGGACATATTGCAGTGGAACAATGCCTCCTCTTAAAGGATGAGATTTGTTGTCACCATCGGAATGTTGCTATATCTGATTAGCAAGCATATTTGAGCCTGAGGGTCAGAGCACATAAACAGGACAAGACAAGGACTGCCTCTTCTCAGCTCCAAGGCTAACAGAGCACTGGGGTTTATCCATATACCTGCACATGGGAAAAGAGACAAGAGAGAAGACTGAGAGAAAAGCAGGACACACTATACTAAAACTAAAAAAAAAAAAAAAAAAAAAAAAACCCCACCTCAGAATGAGCAAGAAGCAGAAAATTGTTTTTATTTGCGTTTTCGCAGTCCTTTGTTCCATTCTGGGATACTAAGCCATTCACAGGCGCTGTGATTTTAAAACTGTAGTAGGGTGTGCATCTGAGAAACGAAGACACAAGATACAAGCGAGGAGGAGAAAGAGGAAGATGCCTGAGAGCAAGCAGGCAGTCCACCGAACAGGAAGCTACCTCTCCAACTCCGCTTACAGAAAAATTAAGAGAGTGTTGAGCTTTAGAAGGCGTGAGTATGTTAAGCTTTTTACAGACCCGTGCTGAGAGATTTTGGTGCAGTGCTACAATTTATGATTTCAAAAATCTCTCTCTGAACTACATGCTGATGTTGCAGCTACAGCATATTTTCCGAAATGATCGCTGCATTATAACCCTTTGAGGTTTTTTTTTTTAAGGTCAGGTAGGAACCCAGGGTTTGATCAATTACACCCCTGCCTTTCCTCTAAGGTGTGTTTGGGCAGCGGTTGGAGGAGACGGTGCTATATGAGCGTCGGTATGGAGACCACATGGCTCCACTTGTGGTGGAGCAGTGTGTGGACTTCATTAGGGAGCAGGGGCTGATGGAAGTCGGACTCTTCAGGCAACCCGGCCAGGCAACACTTGTCAAAGAGCTGCAAGAGGCTTTTGATGCGGGTGAAAAACCTTCCTTTGATAGGTAAGTGTTAGCACACTATGAACATCTGTTAGGAATTTTTGGACATGCCATTTTGGTGATATGAGATATCAGCTGTGTTATTCACACCAGTGTGCCAGAAGCTAAAAGACTTTTAGCTACAAAGGCAACTATGTAGACAAGATGTAGCACAAAATATGTCAGTATTCCCTCTCTGTGTTTTTATTTATTTATTTATTTATTTATTTTTTATATATCTCAGCAGCACAGATGTCCACACAGTGGCCTCTCTGCTGAAGCTCTACCTCAGAGAGTTGCCTGAACCATTAGTACCCTTCTCTCGCTATCAAGAGTTTCTTATATGTGGCAAAAAAATCCCCTCAGACAGGGAACAGGTATCACTGCATGTCCTATTGTGTTAAACTGAAATATACTGAATAGTTACATCATTCAGTACATATTCACACTGTTTAAAATGTATAAAGAATAAAGAAAAAAATTAAATAAAGGAGCATTAACGATGCATCCGTAGAAGTCTTTTAATCTACCAATACTTCTCTGAAGTTAATGTCTACTGATAATAGATATAAGGTTTTGTATAACCTTCTTCTGGTCTGGCTCCAGGGATTGCTGGAATTAAGAAACCTTCTTCACGAGCTACCAGTAGCTAATTTTAAACTTCTGAAGTACATCTGTCAGTAAGTGCTGGTTTTCATATTGTAATATTAGATGCTATAGAATCATTAAACTCCACCATGGATAAATATTCATCAATGTATAGTGATGGACAAATACTCTTGTTGCAGGTTCTTAAATGAGGTCCAGTCCTTCTCTAGCACCAATAAGATGAGTATCCAAAACCTAGCAACTGTTTTTGGACCAAACATTCTTCGACCTAAAGCTGAAGACCCTGAAAGTATAATTGGGGGTAAGACAAAAATAAATAAATAAATAAATAAATAAATAAAATAAAGAAAAAGAAAAGAAAGATATAAAGCATGAAAAAGAGGGGAAGAACTAAGCAAACCTGACTAGACCCACCTTAGACCTAAAACTATGAGATCTGATTTTTTTTAAAAGGATGTCGGAATACTTCAGGCACAGAACCTTAATTTGTAGGTCCCTGTGGTTAGCAAAATTAGATGACTTAACGTGCACTGTGTCATATTTAGTTAATTATTATATTCAGATTTTGTTTAAAATATATTTGAGAGGAGTGAATTGTCCATGGTGGCAAAGATCTCTTGTCTGAGGGCATAACCTGAGAACAAGACCCTGACTAAGAACTCAGAACCTCATATACTCTGATATCAAGTCTCTCGGCTGGCTCGAGAGAGAAAAACATTATCCAGAGAAAAACATTAGTACCAAGTGGCATAAATGTTTAGGAAAATTCTAGTGCCTTTTATTCATACAACTCATACTTGACTAACCACTTTTACTGACCTTTCTCTCTAGGTGCAGCTGTAGTGCAGCATCTGATGTCAGAGCTGATCAGAGAGCACAGTGTGCTCTTCTCAAGAGAAAACAACCGCAAGGCACCAGGAACCTCCCTACCAGCTTTTGCTTCCATACATAGACAAGGCAGCCGGGTAGATTGGGTGCACACCAAGCCTACTGCTCCTCCAAGAGAGCCTCATCTAGGACTTAACACCAACTGTGTGTCCCAACCAGCTCAGACTTTCAAGCCATGCTCCCGGAAATTTTCTCTACCTCTTATGACTGAACAGAGATTTTCTTCCCAAAGTTCTCACACCCCTCTTCACCTACCTGAGATACAGCAGCAAAAAATGGAAGTCTCTTCTCAGGCAAGCTCGGCTCTTCTTTATGAAAACCACAGTCTATCTCTCTCGGCACAGGAGTCTCCTCACTCTGGACTTGTACCCCCCCCCACCACACCACCAACTGCCTCCTCCTCAACGATTACAGTGGCAGAAGTTGGGCATGAGGGCTGTTTGCAGTCTACAAGCTGGCCTGGCCTGAGGCAATGGGAGACAGAGAGAGCTCTAGGGAACAGAGAGGGGAGCAGTGAAGCCCAGGACAGCACATTATCTGTGTATGACAACATGGTAACTGGGGTGCAGATGGATGACTGTGTAGAAGAAGGGGAAGCTGGCACTGGGATAGTAGACTTGGAGGGTGGTACTGCTAGAATGGCCGACAGCACTAGTTCCTGGTCCTCCTGTGAGATCCTGCTTGGGGATGGGGGCTCTGGTAGTGGTGGAACTGCTAGTCCCTGCCACAGCTCTGTATGTTTCCCTTTTTTAAGGTCGGAACTTGGAGAAAGTGATGTACACCCAAACTCCCCTGCTTCTTCCACAGCCCCAACAGATGCCCCACTGAGTACAGGTAGCAGTGAGGTCTTTCTTCCAAATGCTCCTTCAGATTCACAAGACCCCCCTGCCCCTCAAGCAATACAGTGCCTCGTGGTTGGCCTACGGCAGCAAATGGCCATTCAGAAAGCTGAGTATGAAGACAAGATCAACAGGTAAGAACACCTTTATCAGAGTTCCAACACTACTAATAAAATACACATGAAACCTTGGATCTCAGTATGACTTTAAACTCTCCATAAAATACACAAAATTCACAATCTTCGCACTGATGATCAGCATTAACAACTTTTTGTTAGGCACTGAATAGTCTTGTATATACTTTGTTTCCTTCGGGAGATTATAGAAAAAAAATAATAAATGTAAATAATAATATAAAATTCACCATACGTGTAATCCATCTGTTAAGGTTGGAACAGCGTAACGAGGCCCTCCAGGGGCTTGTAGCAGGACTGCGTGCAACTCTGGAGCAACAGCGCAGATGTGTCAGCGTCGCTGAAATCAAGATGCGGAACATGGAACGAGCTCGGGCTGATGCAGACCGACGAAATGCTGCACTACAATGCGAAATGGAGCAGTTCTTCGACACCTTTGGAGAGCTAAACTCGGAGGCTCGGAAAACAGAGCGCATCATTCAAAGCTTCTGAGACTCCTGAACAGTGCTTCCATACTGAGACTGACACCTAAAAATTCTCTCCGGCATGTACAAATGTTAACAGCTGACTGGATCAAGCGTGAAAATAGGATCCAAGAACTGAAAAAGAAGACACGCATGTCTGCGATACAGCTAAACAAAGACAAAGAAATGACTCAAACATAGGATAGGAGGTGTTAGCAAGCATGGTGTTATAAAATACACAAGAAAGAGTCTATTCTTATGGAGTATTGAGTGTAACATCTTAAGAGACTGTTTCAACTTTGATCTATGACTAAACTCCTTAACTAACACTGGGGGATTCAAGTGAAATTAAACTCAAATTAAATTAACTCTATTTACCAACTTTAATAAAAAACAAAACAGTAACACAGATCCATATAGAAATTACTTAATCCACTTAAGTAATAAAAAAAACCCTGCATTTGTACCAAAATAAAATGTAAGAAATGTAGAAAAGCATTTAATTTAAAGTGTTTTATTTGGCAATTTGTTACAGATATTTCTTTTTGCCACCCCACCCCCCCACCCCCCACATAGAAATGAATGGATTGGACACTCAGTTGAAGCAGACCTATAATCCTGTTTGAGATTTTGCATATGTTTCAGACAGGGTTGAATGACTGAAACTCAACTAGGAGTTTCAGTCATTCAACTGAAACTCCTAGTTTCAACTGAAACTAGGAGTTTCAGTTGAATGACTGAAACTCACATTTCAGCAACCCACAAAGAGCACATCCATACGCGACACTACAATAGAAACCACAAAGAAGCGGTAAGAGTATTATTCATACATAGCAGTTAGGATATTTCATAGGTTTTTCCAGAAATGTTTTTGAGTGATGAAATTATGGTTTAAAAAAGAAAATTAAAAAATAATTAAAAGTGTTGGGTAAAAGTGTTGGGTAAAAGTGTTGGTTTAGCCATACAGATTGTCAAAGTGACAAAAATGTCACAGACACACCTTCTGAAACACCGGTAAGCCCTTAAGAGAGTCAATTGCCAGCTTGCACTGGGATTTAATACCACAAAGCTCACTTTTGTTCAAGTGCTTACAGAATTCATGTTCATTAACAAAATTGCGAACGTTTAGAGGGGGGGAAAAAAAACACCAACAGTGCACTATTGCAATACATAATGTATCGTAATACATTATTACCGTGCTACTATTATGAAAAGAAGAACCAGGTGAGGTTACACACATACACACACACACCTGCATCTTGTATTGATGCTACTTTACAGCAATTTTATAGAAATGTGTATGAATGTGTATGAAAGCTATTGTGCAAAAGCAAATAATGCTGCCTGGTGACAGATAATGTCTTCAATCATTCTGTCCATCCACATAAAGCTTCTTAATTGTCAGACCAGACTGGAAAAGAAATGGCGAGGATATTAAGGCATGAGGATTGTTCGTGATACTGAGGCTGCACTTCTGTGTGCATCGCTCAATGATGGTTCGTTTTGAAAGTCCATCACAAGAAGCCTGAGGTGCATACACACCGCATGAAGATGAAGCCAGCTATGTTCACCTCCAGGTGAGTCAATAATGAGGCTTAGAGTGGTTTATATAACTGAGGAAATGATCTTCAACGACACCTTTAGAAGAAACATTCCCTGGTACAAGTAAGATTTGCACTGAACAACGGCTTTCATGCATTTCTTTAAAACAATAGCTAGATTATACACCGGAATTTTATACTTTGTTCTTTTGTTTTCAAGTCTCAGCACAGACAATGTTAAGTGATGGTTCCTTTCCCAGGGCAAAAAAGAAAAAGAAAAACTGGATAGAGGAGTAACAATGGACTGCTCATGCTACTGTGTTAACAGGACAAGAGATTTATAGTACAATGCTACTTGCTGTGCTCAGCCACAGCATGCCAACTACTAAATGCAGTGAAAATGTAGAATGCATACACAGGGGAACCATATAATCTCTCTCGGAAGAGTTGAGTATAAAATAAAGCTAATTTTCTTTCCGTAAAAGGGTAAGAGGGCATTGGTCTTCAATAAGTGTTTTTAAAAAAAAATAAAATAAATAAAAAAAAATAAAAAAAAAATACAAATTTGATTTGCAAAACATCCTTATGGTTATGAAATTTTTTTAAAATGCAAATCATCTATTTTGAGCTCATGTACAATTCTCACAAATGACTTACGAACGGCGCTGGTTATGCAGAATTGTTTTTTGGAATGATACGGAAAGGAAAATTTGTGCGCTGCTTCCACAGTTTTATCGTTCCTCATCAATACGTACACACGACAGGGTTCGTACAGATGCTTCAGAATGAAATTCCAGGACTTTCAAGGACTATTTTTGTTTTGTTTTCAAGGACTATACAAGAGATTTCCTTCAAACATATTCTCATATATTGTAATAATAAAACACAACCAATTTTTATATGGTGCCTTTTCCAGCCACACTGGACTAAATTTGCATTTCCCAGACATTGCTGCGTCTTCAGCAGAACGTCAACACAGTCCAGGTGAGTGACAGGATCACTGTTCCAACAACTTTCAATGGAAAGTCGCTAAATGTTGCTGGATGATGTCATGAGCTAATTAGCATATTCATTACGTCTTCACATATTTGCATTCTGCCTAGTGTCAGCCTTCACATCTGTTTACTTCTCTCCTACTCTCCGTGCTCACGTTCTGTACTTTAATACAGCCGAATTCCCAATAAAGCTGTTCTCATTTACATATTTTTGTATTTCTGTTGTCAGACAACGGAACAACTATGAAATAGTGACTGAAACACAGCGCATTAAGAGACTACATGTTAACCAGCAATCACTTCCAAGCTGCTTCTCTGCTAAAATCCTGATTTATAACTGCGACGTTGTCTGACAAAATCACCGTACACATGTGTGCTGTGATTTTGGCTATATTTACAGGCAAAATGTAAAATGCGACACAATGTCTTTCTTATTCTTTCTCTCATACCGAATGTGCTCCTCTCTCTCTGCCCCTCACTGAACAGAGTAGCTGTAGAGAGAGGTGTACCTGCAGGGGGGAACAGGACCTCTTGCTCACGCACGGGGCAGTACTGGCCACTCTCTTCTATGGGAAGTAGTTAAGATTGGTCTAAAATGTCGCTAGAATTGTCACTAGGTGCTTTTTTTTTGGCAGAAAAAAAAGCCACTAAAGGAGCCTGGAAAGTTGGCTGTTTCTGTTCAAATGAGTGAGTGAACAGTGATAGGAGAGGAGGGGGAGGGGCTGCAGCAGGGAGTCATATATAGAATGAAAGGATTGTATTTGTGTTCTATCAAAAATAAACATTTTAAAGTTAAAATAAACATTTAAAAGTTATTTAGCAATTTTGTAATCATTGACTTTTTAGAATACAAGCACTTTTTAAGCACCACTAGACTAAAAAAAAAAAGGAGATTTTCAAAGTTTCAGTAGTTACATTACAAAAAGTCAAATTCAAGCACTTCAAGCACCTTGTACGAACCCTGACATTGACCGCTGCTTACTCTGTGCAGCTTTTTCTTTCATCTGCAACAAATCCAATTCCCAACAATAGACAACTGGTTCAAAATAAAGTGTATGGCATACAGTACTTTTGCTAAACCATATTTAGAGAAGCTGTAAAATCGGGCTTTCACAACACAGACAAAAAGGTACACTTAATCTATATACGTATATACATGGCTACACCCTATATGAGTGAGATGCATTATCAAGTTCTCTGATTGAAAACATGGTTGTATCATGTCTATATACAGAGGCAGGCATTAACATTTCGTAAGCGTATTCAGGCATAATCAGGGGGCCTGTAAACATATACTTTCTTAAAGATGAGTGGCATGCAATACTTTAACACAGAGCATTGAGAACTTGAACATTTCCAGAAGACAGAACTGGCTATTGATTAGCTTGTTTCAGGAGTGTCGGTGCTTCTTGAGTGAGAATAGGAAAGATAATATCAGCTACGTGGAATGGAGAGAGAAAGAAACGTAGGAAGAGAGGGGAGGGTAGTGACTAAGGAAAGTACCATGAACTTGAACATAGTTATAATTCAAGCAAAAGTTCATTATAGTTTCGTCTAATCCATTAGCAGGAAATTAAACTGAAATAGGGATCAAAGGTAAACTGTGTTTAGACATGCCTACATGTGAACAATAAGCTAACAGGTCATTTTAACATGAAAGGTAAATTTAGAATCTGCTTTTCCAACTATGTGCCACCTAACTAATTAGAATAATTCCACTGCAGGAACCTTTGAAGGAACTCCAAAATCTTTAGGCACATTTCCATGAAAGAAATCAGACCAAATTGGCCACAGCTACAGGGACCATTTTAGTTCCTGCTCTAAAATATGTACTTAGCCTTACTTCTCAAACGGTTAGGCTATGGAACGTAGTTGAATGCAAAGAAACTAGGTGAAAATGATTCTGTGCAAGAAGAGCCCCAGAGAGTCACAGCATGTCTGTCTTGAACAAGTCAGGGCCCACACTGCCATCTGGAAAAATGTGTGGCGGAGGAAGAGAAGGGGAGAGAGAGAGAGAGAGAGAGAGAGAGAGAGAGAGAGAGAGAGAGAAACAGACACACAGACACAGACACAGAGAGAGAGAGAGAGAGAGAGAGAGAGAGAGAGAGAGAGAGAGAGAGAGAGAGAGAGCGCTATGGAGGCTCTCACAGCAGTCACTCCTCTAATCCCCCAGCGATGGTGTCTATGCAGGAACTATCCGTGTCTGAGGCCAGCGTCTGCTCGGTGGACATAGACGAGATGTCATTAATTGACGAGGACTGAGAGGCTGTAGCACTGCTGTTCAAACCATCTACTGCAGAGGACAGAATATCACGCACGCACACGCACACACACCATCAATTATAATTAAATGCAGATGTAAAACAGAACACAGCTGACATTTGGGTCAACTCACCAAAGCACTCCTCCTTTAGGACACCATTTTTGTTCCTTTCTTCCCAGTCCATCACCTCTTTATAAATCAGCTCTAGTGAAAGGCAGACAGAGAAAATGAATCATCTTATCAGAGGAACACATTAATACTAATCTCTCTTATAGACCGTTTTTTTCTGGCAAGGACCTCTACCTTTCCATTGTTCTATGCTGTGTTCCCTCTCCTCCAACTGTTTATCTGAGATTTGAGGCGGGGGCTGCAAATAGGGAAAATACAACAAAAAACAAACAAACAGAAATTACAAATCTGGACCTCAACACAAGACAGACCACCTGGGTATAAAAAGGAACAGTCAGGCAAAAAACCCCTAATTTGCACTATTTTTCTCTTAGTCAACGTTTCTGATATGATGCGTTTGGTTACAAGGCTGAAAAGTCAACGTCAGCAAAATATTATCAGCATATAGCAGCCTCAAACCATCTCCATTTCATCACGAATGTCACTCGAGTTGCCGATGTGACCTGGGACATAGTACGCCTTACTGTAATGTAGGAAAATTATGTAGCTGAAATCTGGTTCATGAACGCAGCAATATTAGACAACTGGAATTTTTTCCCCCTCTCACAGCTTAATCTGGTATCAGTTCATCCCTAGGCCCAGAATTCTAGCGAAAATCTTAAAGTTACTGTACCTGAATGATACCTCTGTGTACTTCGCAATTTCACAAAAATTGCTCATTGCTTAATTAGTGAGATTAAGTAAGTATATGGACTGGTGCAACCATGCCCAAAGTTCCTGCACTGGATCTACCATGACCCTGACCAGGACAAGCAGTTACTGAAAGTGAGTGAGGAAATGTATGGACATTTTTTAGCATGTACTTATGGGAGAGATTTTGGCTGATAGAAACCTTATTTGTTGAAGAATGAACAGATTATGTGGGAAATGGAAGTAAAGAGTGTTTACACACCGCATCAGCCTCAGCTGGGTCGTACCACACATGGATGTAGGGATGATTCAGGGCTTCCTGGACAGAGATGCGAGACTCTGGATCGATTACCAGCATTTTTGACAACAGGTCCCGAGCTTGACTAGCTGTAAGAGACACAATGGAAGAGAGTGTGTGTGTATGAGATAGAGATATATATATATATATATATATATATATATATATATTGTATAAAATGCATCTAGTCACAAGAGCAAATAATTCACATGATTGACATTTTTGACAACAAAGCTTGCAGTCATAGAGGTGGAAATAAAAAATTAATAAAACAGGAAGCAAAAAAAAAAAAGAGGGGAAGAGAGAATATTTGTCTTACTCTTAAGTTTGTCGTGCTCGGTCTCTGATGGGAAAGCCCAGTCTGGGAAGAGCTCGCTGAAGCTGACTCCAGGGAAATGTGGCTTATTCATCACATAGTTCCTCACTGTCTCCATCAAACGGTTCATGAACTCTAGAGAAGGAGTTCCCAGCACCTCGATAACCTTATTCCACTGGTCAATGTCTAGCAATGGGCCAATTTAAGGTTCAAACAGAAGTGAAAAATTTAAATCATGTACTATATGCGTATCTGTTTCGAATTGAATGCTGCTAGTTGTATAATGATTAAATCTTCACTGTTAGTTGCATTACTGAATGAAAACAAAAAAAAGGAAGTGAGTGAATGCTCTGAGCAATGTGCACTGACAGCCAGCTTGTGAATGTTTTCCAATGAAAAGCAAGAAGCAGCTTCTTTTAATCCAAACAAATCCTACCGTCTGCTGTTAATCTGGCTGCAAGTTTAAACAACTGTGACACAACAACATTGCCAAATTGGGGTAGAAAAAATGATTTAATCATTTAAAAGCAAAGGAGGCTCATGCACAGGCCATTAGATTTAATGCAGGACTGCAAAATAACAACTAAAATGTGGAATAATGATTATTTTACTTATCAATGAAACAATCTCATGTTTACCAAAAAAATAAGACTGCAAGGCATTTTGGTTGATTTGAAAATAAATATGCCAGCATAGCGCACAACCATACGAACAATTAAAGCTACAAGCAGCGTCTTCAGGCACCGAGCACCCAGACTCAATAAGCTGCACATTCACATGTTTACGTTCACTGCCACTGTTGCCTAAGCAATCACAGGAAAGCAGAGCCATTGGAAACAAACAATAAAAATCCTTTTTGATAGTAACCCTGTCAGTCAAGCGTTGTCTGTTTAATAGCACATTGAACAGTTAGAATAGCAGTAGACAGTTGTTTAGACAGCAGTAGCAAAAATGGCAGTTAGATGTAATCATTTAAACATGTTATTGTAACTTTTTAGACCAGAAGTTGGTGCTGGCACGAAATTTGCTGCATAGCCTCGGGTCATGGTCCTGAAGTTGCCTACCAAGTTGAACTTGTTTCCACCCAAGGAATCCATGGATGCCTGGCTTTTAAACTTGACACACAGTTCAAAAGCTATGGACATAAACGTACTTCCAAATTAGGTACAAGTTTGACCCAATGGTGGCAGTAGAGTGTTGGCAGCACTTGGCCCAATTTTGGTCAAAATGTTCCTTAGACCCTCTCCAATCAGTGTGCCAAATTTCATAACTTTTTAACAGATGGTTCTATGGGCTGTAATAGATACCCTAGCCTTTGGTGCTTGGGTCCTTAATTACAACACATGGATATGGGAGTTCATGATTTAATACTCCAGTGTAAGAAAATAACACACATTTCATTAATTAGGGAAGCCAAAATGGACACAGTTATTATTTCACAGCCTGTGTAATTTACAATCACATTCATTTTCATTTTCTGATTAAATTCATCCCTGGCATTAGACTTGTATAGGTTGAGCACACAGTGGGCATACAAGACAGGCAATTTAAATGAAATTCTTTGCAGTCATTCTTTACCGTGTTCAGCCCCAGGTCTAAGTACTAAGCACCACCTGTTTGACGTTAGCAAAGAAATATAACATTTAATTGAATTGGGATAAATTCGCACTTTTAATATATACCTGTACTGTATACCGTGTTTATATATTCTGTAAAGCTGCTTTGAGACAATGTCTATTGTACAAAGCACTATACAAATAAAATTGAATTGAATTGCACCAGAAAGAAACAAAGAAGTCTAGACATATCCAAAGAACAGTCTCTTGCCTCCCAGGGGAGTCGAGGCATTGTGAATACATTCTGCTGCCATCTGTGTGTGCATCAAAGCACTGTGCAGTTTCACAAGAAGCTAATCAAAGAAAGCTGCTAACATGGTATGTGGGAAAAGAAGGAACCCTGTTATATTACTCAATGCTACCTCACAAAACACATACAGACAGAGAAAAACTGGACCTTCTGGACTAGTTTCACAACCACTAGTGTTAACACGCAGATAGGATACGATCAGTGCCTTGGAATATAACACTGCCTTTCACCATCTCCCCCATGATGCAGCCCACTGACCAAATATCCACTGCAAAGACAAACACACAAAATACAAACAATATTCAAAACTGAAAAAAGAAGCTTCTAAGGTAACCACAGACAACATTCCAGAAACATGAGCAGAACATTACCGTTCTCCTTATACTTCATGCCTAAAATGACCTCCGGCGCTCTGTAGTATCTGGTCACCACGTATGGGGTCATCATGAAGTTGGTGCAGGCGGTCCTGGCCAGGCCAAAGTCTAAGATTTTTAAAGTGCAGTCTGATTTCACCACTATATTACTTGGTTTCAGGTCCTGAGGGGGAGGAAAGGAAGATGCTAATCTCCATGGTGATTCGTGTTAACTATTAAGAACATCATATGTCTTACCAAAGCTGTGCTTGGAAGTTTATAACCCTTTAGAATTTTCTATCATTCTGAAAGGAAATTATCTTATATCATGTACTCTCATATTACAAACTGTATTAAAACACCTTGGATACGGGGAATACTGGGTTATAGTTTCTGTTTGTGTGTCCCTGTGCTATCAAATACCTATGATGAATGTATATATTTAATTACCTCTTTGAATAAGCTGATCAACTGCCATCCTTTAATATAGCTGAAACATGTAGACTTATTTTGTAGTATGACCCTGAGCGCTGTGTGTTTTGTTTTGTCTGTCTGGCTGGCACCTGCACCAGTAGAAACCGTCCACGCACTGCTGTTATCAATGTGTATAAATACTTCTGCTCTGCATGAATAAAGTGGGATGTCTGTGTGAGCATGCATGAAGTCAGTGTGTGTTCATCTTAGACCCCCTAGGCCTGAATGCTCCACGTTAAACCACACTTTCTAACTCATATCAGCACAGAAGTAAGAGTAAAGTTAATAGAAGTAATTGTAGAACAGGCTGAAAGGGCTGACGGAGGTCTGGAAGACATAATAATTATATTCCTGAGATACATGGAAATCCAACACTTTCTGTATGAATATGACCTGAAACATCATCAGATAAAGAGAACGCTATTAAACAAATGAGACAAAAATATTATACTTGGTCATTTATTTCTTAAGGAAAATTTTCTTCAATAAATAAATTATCAAATATAACATTTTTGTCTCATTTATTTACTCGGCTTCTCTTTGTTTACTTTTAGGACTTGTAAAATCTGATGTTTTAGGTCATATTCATGCAGATATATAGAAAATTCTAAAAAGGTTCATAAACTTTCAAGCACCACCATTAAGTCTTGAGAAAAGGTAGACTGAAAAATGCTGGACTATTCCTTTAAAAACAGCTACACTCATTACCCTGTGGATGATACCAGCAGAATGCAGGTGTCTGATGCCACACAGGATTTGGTAAAGCAAGTAGGACATCCTCTCATGGTCCAGGTCCATGTGGATCACCTGACACAGGCTGGCATCCATCAGCTCCATCACCAGATACCTAGAAGGCACCACATTATTTATCTGTACCCTTGCAGAGTGCATTACAGACTCAGCAAAGCTTTGAATAATACTAATAGCTGGGCTACTAACAAATCAATTCCCTGAAGCAGTAAACCCATCCAGTGTAATAAAAGCATCATAGGCAAAAAATAAACATAAAACTTGTTGCTTACAAATCCTGAAACTCCTCCAAGGACTTCTGAGGTGTGAAGACGTTGAGTAAACAAATGATCTGCGGAGAGAGACATGGATGTTTGAGTCAGCTGGGATGATTAACCCGATGAGTGTATGTGGGAGAGGAGTGTGGTGGTGAACGTGACGTACATTCTTGTGATTGACGCATTTGAGCAGCACCAGTTCTCTGTAGGCTCGCTTGGCGTGGGTCTGGTTCTGAAAAGGCCGGCTGAGCTTTTTTACAGCTACAGGGATGCCCAAGACGGTGTCCAGAGCAGAGCTTAATGTAGTGGGTGGAAAAAGCGGGTGTTATTATCATACTCATCATCATCAACAGTACGCCAGCAAGGATGTCTGTCGGCTTAAAAGGTGACACTCCTAATTCAGTGCTTGCACAAGAACAGGTGGGCGATATGTTAAAAATATCATATCATGATATTTGAAGGCACTTCTATGATATATGATATCTATCACAATAAATAAGTCATAAATTGCTCGTATTTAAAAATACACATTTTAAAATGTACACATTTTAATGATATACACCGATCAGGCATAACATTAAAACCACCTGCCGAATATTGTGTTCCTCAAACCATTCCTCAACAAATTTTGCTTTATGGCAGGGCCCATTATCCTGCTGAAGGAGGCCACTGCCGTTAGGGAATACCACTGCCATGAAGGGGTGTACTTGGCCTGCAACAATGTTTACGTAAGTGGTACATGTCAAAGAATGCCAGGACACAAGGTTTCCCAGCAGAACGCTTCTCAGAGCATCACACTGCCTCCAACGGCTTGCCCCATAGTGCATCCTGGTGCCATCTCTTCCACAGCTAAACGACGTACACACACTCGTCCGTCCACATGTCGTCAAAGAAAACACCATTCATCAGACCTGGCCACCTTCTTCCATTGCTCCATGGTCCAGTTCTGATGCTCACATGCCCATTGTAGGTGCTTTCAGCGGTGGACAGGGGTCAGTATGGGTACTCATAGCTTCATATCCTTATGCTTGCACATTTTTCCTGCTTCTAACACTTCAACTTTGAGAACTGTCTGTTCACTTGCTGCCGAATATATCCCACCCCTTGACAGGTGCCACTGTAACAAGATAATCAATGTTCATCTGTCAGTGATTTTAATGTTATGGCTAATCGGTGTATGAAGTATCATCAAGTAGGAGTGGAAAAATAATTTATTTCAAAATTGATTTCATTACTATATAATTTATAAAAAGATACAAGATAGTAGAAAACATTAACTTCAAATCAGATGCCTTCAGCATTTGAAATTTTTATTTTAAAAAACAATTGTTATAAAAAGAAATCAAAATACTACCCCTGGTGGTCAGGTGGTGTGAAACAGAACATGCAAGCTACTATAGCAAACCCTACGCCATAAATTAGGGCTGCAACAACTAATCAATAAAATAATTTATTAATAAAATAATAATCAATAATTAAAATAATGTACAACGAATTTCATTATGGATTAGTCGGGTCTGTGACCGTCAGAGACGTCACTTCACGACGGTGAAAAACACATTTCTATGAATAAAGCCATGTGAAAAACAGCGGCGGTCACAGAGTGAGCTGCTGTGGGAAAAGGGCAGGATCCAAGTCGTCCAAAAGAGGAGAATGTTTTATATTAAGCGCTTCAAACAAACTCGTAAGTGTATTAACGTGGCTTGTCGTGTCAGATGCTGTGACAGATAAGTGTGCTGTTTAATGTGTTCCAGATGTGTTTTCTTCAGCACAGAAATTACATGTTTACCTTTATATCCTTATCTGTAAATGTTAGAAATTCACACCAGTATTTCCATTTTACATAAAGACTTGTCCCTACAGCGAGCGAGTCTCCGTTACACGTCACTGAATGAGCGCGAGTCCACGCATACGCGTCAATCAAACAGCGTGCAGTAGAAAGGAAGCGCAATAACTCTGACTAAAATATTCATTTTGATCAGATATGTTGTTTGCTGCTATATTTAGCGATATTTAGAGACTAAAGTAACAGTGTTTTTATGAGCGCAGTAACTGTAACGGGGTTAGAACAGGTAATTGTATATAAATGTAAGAAGTGTCGTACATTTACAGAATAAAGAAACATGTTACTGTGTTCAGACGAGTGAATGTGTGTTACTGCAGAACATTCAACCTCTCACCAGTTAACACTTTTGTTAACTGCTTTTGTTTTTATATTTTATCGTTTTAATATAGTGATTTATCTTCTGCTTTAAAGCTTGTGGACAATCAGTTGGTTTTTTTTTTTTGGTTTCAAAATATAATGTTAATATTTAAAAAAAAAATCCTTTACACAATGTATAGCATAGTCCACATAGATACATTTAATAGCTTTTTCATAGCCTTCAATTTGCACAATATTTGAAGGACAACATTGCACAGAATGTGAAATTTTCTTCATTTCATTTCATCAAATTCATCCATTTTCTGTACCGCTTATCCTTACTGGGTCGCCAGGAACCTGGAGCCTATCCCAGGGGGCATGGGGCACAAGGCGGGAGACAGCCTGGACGGGGTGTCAATCCATCGCAGGGCACAATCACACACATTCACACACCCATTCATACACTACGGGCACTTTAGGACATGCCAATCAGCCTACAATGCATGTCTTTGGACTGTGGAGAGGAAACCGGAGTATCCGGAGGAAACCTCAGAACATGCAAACTTCACACACACAGGGCCACGACAACAATCGAACCCTCAACCCTGGAGGCATGAAGCAAACGTGCTAACCACTAAGCCACCGTGGCCCCTTGTGAAATAATTTTTTTCTTTTTAAATACAGAAAATAAAAATTGCCCTTTTAATCCAAATAATTGATTAATTGAAGAAATAATCAACAGATTTATTGATTATCAAAAATAATCGTTAGGTGCAGCCCTACTGCAATGTAACAGAACATTTGTGTTTCACGGATCAGCATTATTAAGGGAGGTCATACAATCGAAATGACAGTTTTTACGGCTGTACACGTCGGTAATGTGTGGCTGTGTGTTTTGAGTTTTGCACAAAGAAAAAAATTGCAACTTTTTTGAGATCACAGAGGCCACATCCCCTTTCCAGCCTTGTTCAGATAAAAATATGGTAAGATTTTTCAACAGGTAAAGTTGAATGCATTCAGAAATCCCTACCAGTTCTTCATCTATACCAGTGTTAAAGGGTTACACTGATGGAGGCGGCATGACGGTGGCACTCGGTGCCCACTCACCAGACGATGCCCTGCGCCCCGGAGCCGATAGCGCGGAGCTGCTGGTACCGCCGCAGCACTGTGAAGGTGGAGTCCCCCACCTGCACGCTGTAAAAATGTCCGTCCCCTTCACTCATGGCTCCTCTATCTGAGTGCCGCTGGACAATTCAGACCTGAGAAGGTTGAGAGAGAGAGTGAGCAAGAAAGAGAGGGGGGATGCGCTTGGCTGAGAGATATTACGCCAAGTCATCGCTTAGTGTGCACACTCATTCCGCACCAGCTTTCCTGTCTCAGAACTGTGTGTGGGAGATGACTCTCTGAATGACTCATACAAGGAGAACCAGAGGAATCAATGTCAGAAAAATGACTTTTAGAAAACAATATTACCTTACATTAACAAGACAAAGATAATGCCATCTTTAGGGATCAATCGTGCTTTTGATCGTAAAAAGTGGCTTTCTAATCAGTATCTGATCACTGTCTGCCAGACAACATGGTGACGCGAGTCCACCAGGCGCTTCCGTCTCGGGCTGGAGTTTACGTAAACGTGAAGAACTGATTAGGCTCAACATGCACCCCTCTCTATCTCTCCTTAAACCGTCTCCTCTTATCCTCTTAAACGCTCCTCGCATTCTTATTAGGTGACAATACGTGTTGATTATGGAACAGGTGGCACGCGGTGATAAGTGGTGAAAAGGAACGAATCACATGCAGTATGTAGAGCCAATCCAAGCAAGTTAGACACCATTAGCATTTCCACACTCTTAACACCGTAAGTGGAGGCTTTGCTAAGGTCGGACTAATTTCTTAATAATGTCGTCTGATCCGGCGTGGAAATGGATGAACGTAATCTATGTTGGTTAACGTAGGTTAAAGACAGCTCTATAATGCATTATCTTAATGGAGCTAGATCTGGCAACAGGCAGCCACTGGAGCAAGTGGCACCACTTTTGCTGTAAGAAATGAATGCAATAGTGTTTACAGCAAGTATAACAAGTATAAATCTAGCTGGTGAAAACTATGATGTGATACAATACATCGGACTAACGTCTGGCTGAGAAGAATACAGAAAAAGAGAGAAGTTGGACAATCAATGATGGTTGGGTTCAAAGTAAAAAGCAAATGTGGCCAAATTACATATCGCAATATTAGATATATTATAGTCATTATAAAAGCCTCACTCTTCAGTGTCCCCCAAGAAACCGCATAGTGCTAAAATGACAGTAATCAGGCTTATATTGTATCAAAACAAATTAATGTGACCTTTAGAAAGACATTAACCACATCTCCAAGACATACTTACCACTAAGTACCAACAGAACGGTCATGGACTGAAATGTCATTAATAATCTGTGCTCATACCCAAACTTCCCTTCAGAGATGGAAATTAGTTCTCACAAGAGATGTACAGGTATGAAAATTTCATATCATGATTATCGTGACCAAAACTATCACGGTTATCAATATTATCACAGTATTGTTAAAATGTGCTGAAACAAAAAGTACTGATACACACTGAAGTGATGGATGGCTGACACTAGGCTTGCTGCGATAGTCGGTGTTCCACGGTGTTCGGCCGCACACATCACTTGCCCACCGCAGCACCGTTTTGCTTTTTATAGTAATAAAAATAATTTCGTTCAGTTAGAGAACATGGCAAAAGGCAGTGACAGCACTCAGGTGAATTTCCAACCTTGTAAGAGGACCAAAACTAAAGTGTGGTCATATTTTGGATTTTATAAAAATGCTGAGGGAAACTTAATAGGAGATGGTAACCCCTTCTGCAGAGCTTGCCAGAAGAAAGCTGCAGTGAAAGGTGGCTTTGGTGCTTCGTTGGAGCTTTACCTCCTTTCCCCCTTCACTTTTAAATCGCTTATGAATGCCCCTGCACACATTTCACGCTCGCTTTCGGGGGCGGCAATTGCTTGAATAGAGGGTTCATTATTATTCTTAATGAAAAACACAACCACAACAAAACACTACAATGACAACTTGCTTATATTAAACCAAATCTTTAGTCTTGTCAGTCAGCTCACCTTCTGAAAGGTGGCAAAAAGAAAAAGAGGAAACTGACAGCTAAATACAACTTTCTCTGTCTGTGCTGAACACATACTCTGTGCTGACCTGAACTCCTCTGGTGCTAAATCACAGAAAGAAAGCTCACAGTGCAGCAAACAGGTCCCACTCACCTTGACTTTATCTCCTCTGGTGCTTCATTCCCATATTTCCCATAAACTGTGAGAGAGGGGGACAGACTTTTTTTTATTATTTTTTTTTTTACTGCAGCTTGTTCAGTAATGGCTGAGCTAAAGCCTGATAAGGAAACCAATTCAAATCCAGACAAGGTACCGGACTGATGAGGTTAGTAATTACGAACAAGACAAGCTAGCAAGGACATACAATGCCGTGACATCCAAAAGTCGATTGACAAATCCACACAAAATAGAGCATGCCTATGTCAAAAGAGCCCGATGATATGTAAATAGTCCGGTGACCTAGAAAGGCACAACAGATCTTCAGCCTGGGGGCCGTTCCTGCCCTCCTCATCCCGTGTTATTCCTCTATTTGTCTTCTGCAAGCTGTGATTAAATCAGACTCCGCTCTTAACATTCCCAGTAATGGTCCCGAGTCCTGACTCTACATACGAGGTATGAGCCTCGACTGCCATTACAAGACTCTTTAATCATGTCCTAAGATTAAATACGATGACATCATCTGGCATCATAAATCACAGCGATAGGAAAGGAGGGAAGTAGGGAGGGTGGCTGGGTGTGTGGGAGTATGGCTGAAGAGAATAAATAAATAACTAAATAAATAAATTCCCCTCCCAAAACATGTAGACACTGAATGTCTTAGTAGCTCATATCAAGGCCAGGTAGTCAACAGGACAGGTATCAGCAACGATCTGATACTGAATGACTAGAGATTATCAGAATCTGAAACACTGGATCAATGGATTTCAGATCGGATTCGACTAGTTTTCCAGTAATCCTGATCCCTTCTGACATATTTGACCATACAGTGACCATGCAATTTTGACTGAGCCAACAAAGACGGCTCATGTCGACCCAGGCTTGTGTTAAAACCACCAGCCTCTGATGGATTTGCATAGCTTGCCAACAGGAGCTTTAGAGAGTTGGGATGTTTTTATTGAAGTGGATGTCAGTGTTGGATCAGTATTAAGTATTAATCATTTGCAGATACACTGCTCTCATATTGGGTACTGGGACAACTAAAGGAGTACTGAAGATTAGTGCAAGCCTCGTATCAGTATTTATTTTATAAAGCTAAAGGAAATTCTGGCATGCAAATGTATTCCATGTGTCGAAGAAATTCACCCTAAATGGCAACACATACACAGCTTTCGCACTAGAACGAAGTGCAGCTACGTCACTGCATATAGCCGTGCATACTTCCGTACTAAACAGTATGCACAAACACCACAACCCCACAGTATTCTCACATACTACTGAATACCCTAGTATGTATTAAGAAGTGGACGGAGCCTGTTTCACCACTTCCTAATCAATTAAGCTTCTGTACATAGACCCAAGCGACCTGCAATTTCTTTTACATTTTATATCTCCTTTTTTAACGTATTTCTTGAAAATAAAATGGATGTAATATATGTAATTTTAAATGACGCGAGGCAATTCAGAATGCAGCTACAGGTCATAGTCATTACCTGACCATCCTAGTCAGTGTACATAGCATGTTAGCTTCAGGAAAACACGGCCAACACCCGGCTAACACCCGAATAAACCACAATTTAACCCATCGTATAAAGTGACCGCGTTTATTTACTTTGCTCCTGAACTTAACACAGAATGAGTCAAGTAGTGCAGCTGGTGTGGTTTTTAGTCGCTTAGAGGCTAAAACTGTGCAGCTGTGTATTGGGCGGCCAAGGTTAACACAACCTAACACAACACAATACTACACAACCTAACACACACACCGCTTCCTAAACACAAACTCGATGGCAAGCTCCCGGCAAACTGCCTCCAGAGCTCGAAAGCGGAGTTATAAACGAGCTACACTGTGTGTGTACAGGACGTTTGTCCCAGCTGTGAGAGAGCGGAGTGTGAAGCGGCGTTAGCCGGACAGATTTTTCATTAGCCTACTGGATGGAAGCTTACCTCCTCCTCAGCTCCTCGCTTTTCTCCAGTTCACTCCCATACACGCTAGCTAACAGCTACAGCCTGGACTGCGGAAGTGCCGCTGCGGTGTCCGCTAAGTCTCTAATGGTTTTCGGGGTAAAAGCCGAAGTGTTGCCCGTGTTTCGGCGGCATGGCTACAGGGGCGGAGGTCTGTAGAATAGTCTGTGTGTGTGTGTCTGTGTGTGTGTGTGTGTGTGTGAGAGAGAGAGAGAGAGAGAGAGAGAGCGAGCGGGAATGACGTCATGGCGCAGCCGTCAGCTCAAGTTGGAACTTTGCAGCAAAGAGCTAAATTTACGTCCATACTAACGCACTACACAGTAAAATAGTACGCTACACTAAGGCAACAATCGCATTTTTTTGCATACTGTTAAGAACGGAAGTATGAATTATAGCTCCCGTGATACGTTTCCCTATTAAAGTGCTATAAAAATAAGCTAAAAGTCCATGTAAATGCAAGTAAACATTTATTACCAGTCTTATTTTGAAACTTGACGTATAAATAAAATATTATATTACCTTATACTATCAAAGAAATCAGTTTAATAGACACACCAACAGCTCCACTTAAATGTGTTCATGCAAAATACAAAATTATTTACAAATAGGAAAAAAAAACATGAGGTGCATTCGTATTCACCAGTTACCTATTAGTGCTTAAGCGTTACCTTATAGCTGCTAATGACACAAAACAGACTTAAAATATAAAAATACCTTTATAAACACATGACCATAAAAAAAATAGCATTGGCAAGTCTTACTAGAAAAAAAAAGTGTGTGTGTGTGTGTGTGTGTGTGTATATATATACACACACACACACTTGTTTTTAATATTAATATTAATATACAACTTATATATATATATATATATATATATATATATATATATATATATATATATAAGTTGTATATTAATATTAATATTAAAAACAAGTGTGTGTGTGTGTGTGTGTGTGTGTGTATATATATATATATATATATATATATATATATATATATATATATATATATATATATATATATATATATATATAAGTTGTATATTAATATTAATATTAAAAACAAGTGAATGGCTTGTTGTATTTTGCTAAACCCAGGCTAATCATTCATTTACACAGTCTTTAGCTGTATGAATGGACTAACACTTCTGGTTTATATTATTTTTCCTCAGAACTGAAGTTTTGGGGTAGGTTAATTTTATACCATGAAAGTGTAGAGCCACTCCACCTATATAAGTTTAGTAGTCCTAAATATGTTTATATGTGAACTTGCAACATTTTCCAGTGATATAAATGATACAGGTTCTTCATGTCACACAGATTCTATTTATAGATTTTATATACCAACATGAATGTGATGCTCATATAGTCCTATCTATGATGAAATGTAATGATACTGTGTGCAGTATTAATAAATGGTTAATTAATAGATAAATGGTTTATAAATGTATATTCGTATAATGTGGGTTTGCCAGAACATCTGCCCCTACAGAGACCATCAGCGAAATAATTTATAGAAATGCATGGAACTAGATAAACTGCAACAGAGGACGTGGTACAGAAGCCAAGATGGTTCAACCATACAGTCACTCAACTGCAGTAAGTGTTTCTATGTTTATCAGCTCTGTTCCAGCACTTTTTCAGAACTCGTTTCAGAACGCTGAAATACTTTTCTGGGCCCATATCCTAGCACCTGTCCTAGCTGGTCCTAGCTGTTTTTTTTATTATTATCATTCAGTTCAATTATGTTCCAGAAGACCATTTAAATTAAGTTAGAATTATATTTTGTTAGAATGCAGAGTCTGTATGTTTATAAAATTCTTCTGACTGTTAACCTAAGATGAAACATTTCTATCCTGATGGGCGTGGTCTCTTTCAGGATGACCCTGGCCCAATATATAGTGTACAAGGCCTGAGTGAATGCTCTGATGACTATGAAAATGGTGTAAATTTTATGCAATGGCTTCACAGTCACCAGATCTCAACCCAGTTAAACGTCTATGGGAGATTTTGGACTGGACTGTTAGACAGAGATCTCCACCACCATCATCAAAACACCAAGTGAGGGAATATACTTTGGAAAAATTATGTATAGTTCCAGACTTGGGTTAGAAACAAATTATGTCATATACATGCTCCAAATCTTTCATTTTACAACTCCAATTCCATAAAAGTTGGGACACTGTGTAAAATGTAAATAAAAACATTTTGGTGAACCTCTGCCCATCTTTACTTCTGAAAGACTCTGTCTCTCTAAGATGCACTTTTTATACCCAATCATGTTACTGACCTGTTGCCAATTAACCTCCAGCTGTTTCTTTTAAGTAACACTTACTTTTCCAGCCTTTTGTTGCTTGGTCCCAACTTTTTTTTTAGACGTGTTGCGGCCATCAAATTAAAAATTAACTTATTTTTCCCTTAAAATGGTACATTTCTTCAGTTTACACATTTGATATGTTTTCTATGTACTATTGTGAATAACGTATGGGTTTATGAGATTTGCAAATCATTGCATTCACATTTACATTTTACACACTGTCCCAACTTTTTTGGAATTGGGGTTGTAAATTAGTGTTTGGTAGAAACTATTTTGGAAATTGATTGAATATTTGCACATTATATGAAAAGTACCATGTGGAGATTCTCTGTATTGGCTCTTTGGTTGTCCTGGTACTTAAACAAACTTTTCAGCTGCTAGAGTAAAATCCTGAGCTCCTTATCCCCAAAGAGAAATCAACACAACAACAAATCCAATTATAAATGATTTATTCATGTTTAATTAAAGTGATCACAGTTAGAAATAATAATTGTTTCCAAATAATTGATCTTCAAATGCAAAACAATAATCCATAATCCCATATTTAAAAAAGTATAATAAAACTGATTTGCATTCATGAATATAAACATGAACAGAAGTAGAATATAGAAAGAATTACATAAGACTAACCAGGGACAATGAAAGCTGATGCTCAAGCTCATGCCTAGAAACTAGAAAATAAGTTATGTATTTCCACAGAACATAAATAAATGAAATCACTTAAATCATGTAAATATTTAAAAGTAAAAAAAAAGAAAAGAATGTACACTTAATAACACTTTGGAATGTATTCAGAATTCCTCAGTGAAAAGCCAAAAAATGATTTACTTGAACAAATACTAAAAAAAAATGTCAAATGAGATGACTTTTTGGGATGGTGGCTTTACAGTGTTTTTCTGTGCTGTTGTCAATGGTTAAACTTTCATGTCTCATTCAGCTCTCTTTCACCGACACGACCTCGTAAGGTCTGTAGGTTCCCGTTAGCTTATACGTATTGCACATTGGTCTGAAAAAAGTAAACATTCTGCCTGGCTGTGGCTCTCTGGAAAGCCGAGCACGTTCTCCAGTGCACCGAGGTTTTAAGGCACAGTTTAGGGTTCTTTTCTTTTTAGGCACGAATGGAAAGAAAGGTGATCGAATGCAAATAAACAGACCACCTTCACATTGGTTCAGCTGGTTTTGGTCATAATTCATAAATATGCAAAAATTTACACACACACATACACATACACATACACACACACACACACACACACACACACACACACACACACACACACTCACAAGTAAACACACACACTTGTAATTGCACTAGGATGGGAGATGTTCTTGATTTCATTGCTACTAGAACGTCCTATCATGGGTTACTCCACTGTCACAGATTTGGCCAGGTTCCTCGGACAGTCCACCTGATGAAGAGAGAGTACTAGATTAGCATGTGCATGTTGCAAAAAACACACTCGGCATGTGCATTATATCATAAACTTCTTAGAGATTACGTTCCTAAAGGAACCATTTGATGCATTATTCATCAGTGATACGTCTGTAATTCTACTTGTAATACTTCTATTCGTATCCCAAAGTACTGCAAAATTCTCAAATGTGAGTCAAAAGGTGTTGATTAATTTCTATAACAGCAGCTTGGACAGTAGTTCCAGCACAAGGTTTATATTAATACACTCGTTCTAACATGATAGGTTTCTATAGTAACAACATACAGTACATAGGGACTTAGTACATAGGGACCTATCTACATTTTATTGTGTTTATTAAACAAACTAAAATAAAAACTTTACCTTACTTTAAAATGGTAAAGGTTTCTATAAGGAGACATTTATTTAACATTTATGGAAGGAGTCTCGAGTGTGAGAGCTTTCTAACAGTACGTTTACAGCCAGTCTTCAAGAGAGAGAAATAAGAGAAGCTGGCGAGGGAATGACTGTTTCTGACTGTTATAACAACATCAGAACATGTTATAAACATCATTAAATGTAACTAAAATCTCTAAAAAGTAGGATGTGTCATTCTTTACTTAATAACAAAAAGTACTTGGCAAATTACCAACAGAAAAAAGGAACAAAACACTTTTAAATATGGAGCTTTATGAAAATAATTAACTTTGGGGTAGCATCATACCACCCTGTCGCTAATCACTCATATAACAGCATGAACCATTGTGTTTTATTCCTTTCATACAGTATTCCCCTACTTCCTGCCTTCTTCAAGCTTTTACTAGTCAGCTTTTACTAGTAAGTATGTTCATTTTCAGACAGATTTCAAAATGATATTGAGATTAGAATATTCACTACTAATAATCCACTGAGAGCAAATAAATGTAATTTTCTCAAATTTGTCACTCAGTCAATTTCTAGACAAACGTTGATGTGTTCTGGGACCATTTATTACATACTATAAGTATGTCTAATGATTTAATCCCACTGTAAATTTTAGTAATTTTTTCTACAATATATAATTCTTGCGGAAAAAAACAACAAAAAACATTATAATTTTTGTATAATTCTTGAGGAAAAACCTGTCCCTCTCTCTGGCCCCATAATCGTACATGAATTACTTAACATTTCTGCACTGGCAGAAAATGATGCTGAATAATTCCTGAATAATACAAACAGGGTTAAGATAACGCAGTTCAAGCTGTTGACTCACATCATATCCTCTGAGTACAGCCAGGTGGAAGGACATGAGTTGCATGGGGATGACACAGAGGATCCCCTGCAGGCAGTCTACTGTGTGGGGCAGCTCGATGGTCTTATACGCCATCTTACTACTCTCTGGGTCATCCCTGCAGCACAGGATGATGGGACGGCCCTAAGAGACAAAGATTGTTATCTTCTTGTGGAAAGATGCATTATAAAAAACATTTGGAAAGTGCATAATTGGTTGCATAATTGTCAGTGAAGTAGAACGAAGGCAAATTTTCTCCAAAATTCCTGTCAAATTCCTTTATAATATGGAATTCGCAATGACTGTAGAATCGTTCTACTCTAGAACAGCCATAGAAAAGGTCAACATTAGCAGCAGTGCTGCAAAACCACATTAGGTGAACATTGTGTCACTTCACAGAGACAAGGTAAAAATTTTTTTAGCAAACATGCATGTTTTTTATTTTAGATATACCCACAGTAGTGTTTTTACATTGCAGACATTTAGCTAGAATTTACAGGTCTTATGCTACTTATACTTAAACATAATTGTTAATAAAGTGGATTTATTCTGATGATTTGTCCTACACCAAATAACAACAGTCCATCCATCTATTGTCTGTACTGCTTGTCCTACACAGGATCGTGGATGAACCTGGAGCCTATCCCAGGGAACTTGGTGCACAAGGCGGTTGACACTCTGGGTGGGGTGCCAACCCATCGCAGAGCACAATCGCACTCCCATTCAGACACTATGAACAATTTGGACATGCCAATCAGCCTACAACGCATGTCTTTGGACTGGGGAAGGAAACCGGAGTACCCGGAGGAAACCCCCTAAGCATAGGGAGAACATGCAAACTCCACGCACACAGGGCAGAGGTGGGATTCGAGCCCCCAACCCCGGAGGTGCAAGGCATACGTGATAACCTCTAAGCCACCGTGCACCCCATAACAATAGTCACTTAGCAAAAAATAAATACATAAATAAAATGATCCAAAAAAAAGTTTTGCATAGTATTGAACAGTCACTTTTGTGAGTAATTTATCTGTTGGTGTTACCTGTCTGGCTGTGACCTGCTGCAGGGCGTTGTGACACTTGGTGTAGCAGGAATCTCTCATGATCACCATAATGACAGGCATGTGGTGGTCAATCAGAGCCAAGGGTCCGTGCTTCAGCTCTCCAGCCAGAATGCCTTCTGAGTGCATGTACGTGATTTCCTTAATTTTCTGCAGAATGCATTATTACTTGATCATTAGTGACATTTGAATTGCCTCTGGGATTCTCATCAGTATCTAGAGTGACAATAATATTTCTTCCTTTACAAGCAATACTATGCATACCTGCCTTGTTAAAACGCTTTTTAAAAGGCTTCTGAACGACTCTCTATGTGACCTTGACTACTTGAGAAGGTATGTAATTACAATTTACATTTTCATCTCATGAGTGACATGTCATTCATACTCATAAATATATGTGTACTCACCAGCGCCCCCTCTAAGCAGGTAGCGTAGTTGTAGCCACGACCCATAACTAACAGAGACCTCTGCTGGTAAAGTTCATCGGCTATGCTCTTGATATGATTATCAAGAGCCAAAACCTCTTTGATCATCTCTGAATGAATATAGAGAAAGGAAAGTTGAATGTAGCTATCAAATAAAAGAAATGCAAACTTCTCTAAATCACCATGCACTAACCTCAAAGGAAATAATTAAAGCTAAGCATTACCATTTGAGTTTCATAAAATGCCAGGAGAAGAATATTAAACAATGAATATACAAATTAATTTGGGACTAGAGCATAATTCAAATGACTTCATATTAGGGGTGTAACATGACTGTCACGATCTCGCCGGCAGATGGTGCTGCGGCCACGATGTGCATGGACAGCTGTTGAGTGTGTGCACGTGCTTGAAGTGCGCATGGACTATAAGACTTTGTTTACAATGGACATGTGCACTTGTTTTGGTTCCTGTTCTGTCCCCACCCTGTTCAGTTATTGGCGGAGGTGCGAGGGTGTGTTGTGAAGTGTTACCAGCTGTCAGCAATTAAGGTAATTGTGACTGGTTATTTAAACCCCTCGTGCTGCTGTGCACGTCGCGCGTTATTAGAGACTAATAGAGACTGAAAGGTGTAATGGTGCCACGAAGTTTCCAGGTCCTGTCTAGTTCCTTGTTCCTTGGTCCTTGTTCATGCCATAGTTAAACGAGAGTTGCATGTCCTAGTTAAACGAGAGTTGCATGTCCTAGTTAAACGAGAGTTGCATGTCCTAGTTAAACGAGAGTTTCATGTCCTAGTTAAACGAGAGTTTCATGTCCTAGTTAAACGAGAGTTGCATTTCCTAGTTAAACGAGAGTTTCATGTCCTAGTTAAACGAGAGTTGCATGTCCTAGTTAAACGAGAGTTTCATGTCCTAGTTAAACGAGAGTTTCATGTCCTAGTTAAACGAGAGTTTCATGTCCTAGTTAGAGAGTTTCATGTCAGGGTTAAACGAGAGTTGCATGTCCTAGTTAAACGAGAGTTTCATATCCTATTTAAACGAGAGTTTCATGTCCTATTTAAACGAGAGTTTCATGTCCTAGTTAAACGAGAGTTTCATGTCCTATTTAAACGAGTTTCATGTCCTAGTTAAACGAGAGTTTCATGTCCTAGTTAAACGAGAGTTTCATATCCTATTTAAACGAGAGTTTCATGTCCTATTTAAACGAGAGTTTCATGTCCTAGTTAAACGAGAGTTTCATGTCCTATTTAAACGAGAGTTTCATGTCCTAGTTAAACGAGAGTTTCATGTCCTATTTAAACGAGAGTTTCATGTCCTAGTTAAACGAGAGTTTCATGTCCTAGTTAAACGAGAGTTGTACCTGCATCACTTTATGCATTGCTGTTCTGCTGCCACATGATTGGCTGATTGGTTAAGTTTCATGTTCTTTGCTTCAGTTCTTGTTTTATGTTTAGACCTTGTTTCCCGCCTCCTCGTACAGTTGTAAATAAAGACTTTACTCCTGCGCTTACTTCCTGTCCAAGTCTTGTTTTGTAACAATGATGTCTCTATCTGTATCTGTATTTATTTAGTTCTCCAAATATTCCTATCTATATCTGTATTTGGATTTATAACTGAAGTGGGCGTGTCTTAAACCACTAATCCTGACGTGTCAGGCACACAAGTTTTTATCAATAACTGTGTACCACAAAGTATAAGAAATCACATAACTATTTTATTTATGTGCAAATAATGTATGCAAATACACACTGCTATATGTAACCATGTAAGTCCCTTACATTGCATCCCTTACATTCAAAAAAAAAAAAAACCTTCTTGTCTTGGTTGATCAATTACATTTGGGGTAAATTGTGCAAATGAAATTTTCTACTTAACAATGCATTTTTATGGCATGCACATTTGTATTTACCTGGCAGTCGACGAAGGCCGTCGATGATCTCCTGTCTCCTCTTCTTCAGCGAGAGCCTGTCCTCACTCATCATCAGACCAAACATGACCAGAGACACAAACTGACTAGTGTAGGCCTGCACAAGAGAACAAGACATCCTAATTACTCATTTATAGAGACAAAGAGGCAAAAAGGAGAAGGACCAAAAATGCGGTAGATGTTTTGTCATACCTTGGTGCTGGCTACGCCAATCTCAGGCCCGGCGTTGATATGGACTCCGCAGGCAGTCTCTCTGGAAATGGAGCTGCCCACAGTGTTGGTGACGCCCACGGTGAGAGCCCCGTTCTGCTTACAATATTGCAGAGCCATCAGAGTGTCAGCTGTCTCACCTGGTTACAAACACACACACACACACACACACACACACACACACACACACACACACCAGCTTATTTCACTACTACCACTATAGCTGCTACTATCATCCACTTACAATACTCTACAAACACGTGCCACAAATTTCTGCTGTTTGTTTTTTTGGTTTTTGCACTGGTGCTACAAGGCAAGAGTAACTAATATGAAATGGATGTCTACCTCACCTAAAAACATTTCTGTGAATACGTGTTTAAGCATATAAGTCTGTATTTCTGACTACAAGAAACCAAAGAATATGCTCCGTCAACTACTAGGAAAAGCCAGGAAGGCGTCTTCAACCTTGACTTCAGCATATGAAGTCAAATCAACATGGCTGCTCACAGTAAATAAAATATCACTACACTACTTTAAATGCGTTTATAGTAGTGTTTACTTTAGATCAACCAACACAGACACATTAGTTGGCTATATTTACAACACTGACCGTACAGTTCCCCCCCCCACTTTGTAGCTTCAATTGCAGCATTATTCTTAAATGAGTGGTTTTATAAAATTGTAGAGATTGGCCATTTCTGTATTTAACAAAGATTTAATTGTGAGAATTACATACAAAATACAAGGAGGAACAATATGTAAATGAGGTGTTTGTGTTCACTAACTGTTCTCCAAATTAAAAAAAAATGAAAAAGAAAAAAAGCAAATGATAAATGACAAATAAACCGTGTCAATTAGATTAGATGTTGCCCTAAACTGTTCCTTTAATGAAATTTGATAAGGAATTATAGCCAACACATGGTGGACTGCTGTACCTGATTGACTGATGAAAAAGCAAACATCATCTCTATATACCGGGGTGGTGCGGTCCAGAAAGTCGCTGGCCAGCTCCACCATGACGGGCAGCTCTGTTAGTTCCTCCAGGACCTGCCGGGTCTGAGCACACACACAGAAGCATGCCGATATCAGTGAAATCAATCAAATAATACATTTTAATCCATGTGCAAGCAGAAAAAAAATATGTTCATAGACTTACTGCAAGTCCTGCGTGAAAGCTGGTGCCACAGCCAATTATAATGAGGCGGCGGCATCTCTTGATCTCTTTCAGATGATCCTTTAAACCACCGAGCACCACTGCACACACAAGCACATGGGTTATTAAGAATACTTTCTCTACTACCTCTGTCTGAAATCGAAATATCTCCTGTGAAAGACTTGAAAAAAGTCCACACATCAAGAGAAACAGCCAGTGGCGTCAGTTTATATGAGATGCTGTAAATCACCGGGGCATTTTTAGCTCTAGAGGAAGTGTAGTGTGAATGCTGGTTCACAGCTGGTAGTGATGTTCAGACTCTACCTGTGCTTGTGTCAAAGCAGATCCGGCCTCTCATGGTGTTGAAGATAGACTCGGGCTGCTCAAAGATTTCCTTCTGCATGAAAGCTTTGAAATTGCCTGAGGGAGAAAACCACGAGAGCTAGCATAAGCACACTGAACAGGTTTAATGCAGCTAGGAACATGGATATACAGACACGGGCAGAGAGGAGGAAAGACGGAGAGAGAAAGATACATATTACAGTTATGGTTTTAGTTTAATTTGTTTATTCATATCTTAATTTGTTTATTCATATCTGATTTGCCCTGTTGTCGATCAGTCTCTAATCTTGACCTGTAGTCCAGTTCAATATGTAATAGACAGTTATTACAGTTTTTAACAGTCACATTTAAAAAAAAACATTTTGTTTGGTATTCATGGCTAAACTCCAAGACATGGGCCTGCATTCATTAAAAAACAAACAAACAAAAAAACAGATATAAGAATTGAGAAATGTTTGTGACTTTATATAATGCATACACTGGGCGGTTGAAGTTTGGAAAAAAGACCAGGCAAAGTTTCGGACAAGTTTCACTGATCCTGTGTCCACTGTACCCTGTACTTGGCTGACAGGAGTGGAATCTGTTGTGGTCTTCTGCTGCTGCTGCCCATCAACCTCAAGATTTGGCATGGTGTGTATTCTGAGATGCTTTTCTGATCACCACGGTTGTAAAGAGAGTCTGTAGAACCAGTCTTATAACCATTTCTCTTTGACCTCTCTCATCAACAAGTTATTTTCTCCCTCATAACTGCGGCTCACTGGAAAGGTTCTCAATACTCAAACAAACCCATCTGGCATCACCAAGTCCACGAGATTACATTTCCCCCTATTCTGATATTGGATGTGAACATTAACTGAAGCTCTTGACCTGTGCCTGCATCATTTTATGCATTGCTGTTCTGCTGCCACATGATTGGCTGATTGGTTAATTGCATAAGTGATCAGATGTACAGGTGTTCCTATTAAAATGGACTGTGAGGACAGTATAATTTACTCTTCAAGTACATCCACTATTAATAAAACATTCATTCATAGTCCTTAAATGCCTGGAAGCATGAAAGTTAATCATTCTTAAGATGTAGGTCTTTGTGTGGTGGCACACCTGGTTAATGATTATAATTAATATGTTAATAATTAATAATAATTGTCCTTATTTACTTGTCCATCCCTCTGCTTGTTTGAAAAGGTCTCATTGGAGTATAGCTGTGTGAGTGTGTGTGTGTGTGTGTGTCTATTGCAGACCTTTCATAATCTGCTGTAGCTCCATCTGCAGGGTCTGGATGACTCGGACAGGGTCCTCTCCAGCACTGCGGTTCATGCGGTGCAGAGACAGCTTCCCCTCCGCCACAGCTGCCATGTCATCATCCTCCAGGTAGATCACCTTATTGGTGTGCTCAATGATGGCACTGAGAACCATAGAAAGCCAGAGAGAGAGATAAAGAGAAAGAGAGAGAGCGAGAGACAGATAGATGGAGAGAAATGTAAGCACACCTATTCGACAATATAATAGACAAAAAATATCAGACAGGAATTTTCTGTGTAACCGCTTTAAATCATGACTTCATAGCAATTCTGCTACAAACTGAGCCAAACAGGGAACACCGGTGGCAATACTATACAATTTCTAAGCCGAAGTTGCAGTAAGATTTGGTGGCCACACAGAGGCAGCACTGAGCTTCCCTTGCATACGCATTGTATCAGTCATTTAAGATGGAATTTCATGGGCGAAGTCCCTTTTAAAAATTCTAGCTATTGAAGCAGAGTGATTAATGACTATACTGACGTCTCCTATGATGCAGTATCGTGTGTGTGTGTATATTTTTGTTACCTGGCATCGGAGGCGAAGTAAAACTCCACAGCCATCCTGTCATTTACAGAGTGCAGGGCATTGCTGTTATCCACCTTGTTGATATAGTTCTTACTCTGAACATCTCTTGAGTCTCCTGTAGATAAAAATAAAAAGATGCCCAAATTACTAAAAAGAACACGACTACTAAATAATTTCTTGCAGCTAATTTACATTTAATTTAGTGTAAGAGCATGTGAGTTATATGTGGACTTTGGATTTGGAATTGGCTAAACGCACACATAAAAAAATGTTTCCATGTCAAATATGAAAACACACATTTTGTTGAAACAGAGGAGACATTTACTGAACATGCTTCGCTATTTACTTTTACACCCTGTCCTTTAACAAACATCAAAATCCGGTGTCTACAACAGTGCTGTCATCAAGAGATGAGGTGTGAGTTTAAATCCTGGCAATGCCACAGCTGACAGTGGACAGGAGACTGAACCTGACTGGTCCACAAAATGGCATTCCATAGAAATTGGCATATTACATGTCCGTATTGTAAATATGCTTTACAATTATTTACTGTAAATTTACAGTAAGTGCTGTCAGTACATTGCTGTAACTGTGACAGTAAATTGTTAGAAAACGTATGTGCGATTTGTGGAGAATATTTCTGACACGTTCCCCCAAATTGAGAAACATAAAAGAAACTGTTTTCTTGAACCGCATAATCAAATTTATTCTTCAGCTAAAGGTATCTCTCAGGACGAGGTGTGGAAGAATTTGTGGTTATGCGTTGCCAAGCTGAAAGTATTCAACACACATTCATCCGGCTCAGGCGTAGTGTCCTAAAATCATATGGAAAAAAACAAAATAGCTAGAACTGCTTATTACTGTATTAGCTCATCCTAAGATTGTTATATTGTTTCTATTTGTCTCTCAGTGATTCTTAATGCCTTTGATCTCACATTTCTGCTAGGTCTTGCACTACAACATGTTGCTGGTAACAGGTTTGCTTTCGCCAGAACCTGTGCCTACCACCATGAGTGGGAGTGAAGAGGACAATGAAATAGAGCATTAGAAATGCAACAGGACTGGTCTGGCGAGCCGTGGTTAGGCATGTGTATGTTGGGTGTGTGTGTGTATGTTTGACATAGAAGATCACATTAGCTGTGAAGGACAGTGAAGGCTCACCGTTGTACTGAATGGTGATCTCCTCAGTGGAGAGCTTATACTGGCTTCGGATACCAATGAGCAGAGGACTTCCTCTCCTAGGAGGCACAAAACAGAATTTCTCAAGTTCAATGAAATATTCCATGTGATCCATGTCACAATGTATTAAAAATCAGAAGCAGACAAACAAGAAGCAGGCTGCAGGCCCTCATTAACCTATCCTTCTTAAGTCAGAGCTGATATTCTACAAACTAATCACACTAATTACTATGAAAGAAACTCATGTACAAGGATTATCAATAAACACACAGTGTCTTGACCCCTACATACTTGACCCTGGACCCATGACCCTGGTTTATGCAGTTTATTTACTCTGCATAAACGTAACTGTTTTTATATATGATATTTAGTACACTGCAATTTGGCACTACATAAATTTGGCACCAGTTTTCTTCTTCAGTGTCCTTACAGGATTTTTCTTTCATGGATTTTCACAACACAAGATATTAGAAACTCCTGGAGGTCCTGATATTCTGTGTGTGAATACTCGGTTAACGCCTGTGGGGAAATAAAAGCTGGTTTATTTTCTCCTAACATCCGTGTTCAGATCCTTTCTCCTGGGTAAAGAAAAAGGGAATATGACACCTGCATGCGCCAAAGTGAAAAGTTTCCTCGGTACACATTCTCACAATCCACGTTGTTTGACCAGGTGTGGACTTAAAATAAGTTCAGCTGACTAAATCATGTCTACCATACCACACTGAGTTGTTAATTAGTTGTTTTCAATTTGGTTGTTTAAAAATGCTGAAAAGAATGAGCAGATTTCTGAACAGGCTCAGTAAGAAGTGCATTCAAATGAAGTCAAATGATGGCAGGCTTATGCAGATAGGTAGAGAAGAGTGAAGGCAGCTTTACAACAAGGAATGTGGATGAAGAGAGAGAGAGAGAGAGAGAGAGAGAGAGAGAGAGAGAGAGAGAGAGAGAGAGAGAGAGAGAGAAAGCCTTTCTTTGACACTTGAACAGATGTAGCTGAAGCCAATTACACGTTCCAGGAAGCAATTTAAATTTAAGGAAAAAACTTGGTCCCCCAACCCCCCTCCTCCTCCTTTTGTTAAAAGAATAAAACAGATTATCCATGCAATGACTTGCACAAGATCTCAAGAAATCAAATGACCACAACCAACAGCACACTCATTCAGAGTGAAAGAAAGGCAGATGGGAGCGATTAACTCTGTACGTGGTCTCACTCGGCTCGCTTCCATATGTATAAGTCAATATTACACTGTTTCTAAAGGGTTACAGCACAACTCTGCTTGAGTAACATGTACTCAGATGTCTGGATCTAGTACCCTTTTATGATGGAAGTGAATGGAGTGATTTTAAATAAACACATTCACCATGAGGATGTAGCAACAGTAAGTCTTAGGCTATCAAACTGCCATTTTTAATTTATTGTCTGCTAGTTTGTATAGAAATCATCTTGCGTCAGTATTGAATTGCTGCATTAACCCTTACCTGTCTGTATTTCCCACTATTCTAACTTCCTACATTTTGCTATTAGTTTTATTGCAGTTCCTGAATAATTCATATCCTTTAAAGGAGTTAAAAGTATAGTCAATTATATTTGAAACCAAAACATCTGTCTCTTTGGTTCTATCAAAGCCACACCTATAAAACACACATGCTGTCCTGACCGCTAGTGTAACCTGACTGACAGGCGAGTAGAGACGCCTCTTGGTCCTGACTGGTTGGATACTTGTGGGCCACATTGTTTGTTTTTGATTCCTGTTTTACAGAACCAGAGTTGGCCAAATAATTATTATCAGCTGACAGAATGTTACAAAAACTATACCAAATATTAGGAAATGTTAAAGCTTCTGTGGTTTGCTCATCTACAGGATGCAAGGAACATAATATAGTGAGAGTGAAATACAGTGAGTGGGTTAAAAAAATAAAAGTTTAAGCATTTCTTAAACACTGTATTGCTACAGACCTGGTGACGACAGCCTGTCCTGGGAAGTGGATACTTTTGAAAACGAGAGCATAAGACCCCTCCTGCGGACAAAAATAAAAGATGGTTATTAGAACACTCCTACAAATGAGACTTGATTACACACATATTAAATCTAAACAGAAATGCGTCTTCACAGATTCTTGCTTTTAATGTTAAGGTCCTGCCACGGAGCACTACCGTGCTGGAGTGAGGAGGTCAGGGGCGGAGCGAGACGTGCTGAGAGAACAGAAAGCCACAGTGAACCTTGAGGGAAGGAGGAATATATCAGCCCTGTGTGCTGTGTGCTTCTTATACACTGAACGTGTGCATTCATTAAGAGAGAAACCCTACAAGCGCAAACATACAGACATGCACGCACGCACGCACGCACACAAACACTCACACACACCTCTGAAGTCATCCGGGTCCTTTTTGATATGTTTAGTAGTAGCAAAGATTTTTTCCTACATGAATGTAACTTCTTAAATGTGTGAGAAACTAATTAGGCAGTTTGTTCATTGTGTGGATTGAATGCTTTAAATATAGTTGACAAAGTTAAAATGTACAGGAATGCGATTTATTTAATTATTTACATAAATAAAAAAATCTTGGTATTATGAGACTTATAGCAAGTACAGTACTTGTAAGGTCTCAATAAAAACATAAGGAGTAACTATTTGTTTTTGTTTTTTTTAAAGTGAGTGAAAGTACAAGTATACATTTTTTCATTTAAATTTTTAGTACAAATCCTCTGAAGTTATACTAAACTATATTATACACTTTCCACCTCTGGACAAACATATTATGTCTCCTGGTTAAACTAAGCATACTGCTTGCATATTTACGACCGTCTTATGGCCACTATGTGCCCTGTGATATATTAAAACAAACTGATGTTTCACAGTTAAAGACTGACCTGAAATCTTTGCTAGAACATCAGTTTTTCAGTTTATCATTGCTGCCTTGATTGATTTAAATTGTTGCCTTGTAATCGATGCATCAATCCAAATTGTCCAATCATCACATCCCTATTATCTACACTCATAGTCACTCATAGTAAAAAGTATAGGACTGAATATACTATATATATACACCCGTTGTACATTGTTAAATAGTATACTTTTTAACTGTAGCTGAAACTATTCGATTTTCATGCCATTTTCTCCTAATTTTCATAATTCTTGCTAGCTCTCCCCTAGGAGACCTTGGAGTATGAAAGTTAGCAAAGATTTCCTCTAAGACACATGAAGACAACCAGTGCATATTTACAAATTTGCTCATGCTAGATCAGAGGAAAAGTGCTATCTACCCTCTTCCACATACATGACCTCAGAGATGGCCAGGATTGTTAAGTGTCTCTGTGATTGATAGGGGAGAGTGTAAAGTACAGCCAATTTTCCCATGGATGGATGTGGCAATATCAGGATTCGAACTGCCCCACATCTCCTGAAAATAGTTTGGACACTCTTCTGTTACACCCCCTTAATGTGGTTACCTTTATCAAATCTGAATACTGTATCAGGAAATCATGAAAATATCTTTATGTATTATGTTTGAGTTTTGCCATTCATCATGTCAAAAATTATGACCTATACACCCACACACACCCACACACACAAGAAAAAAAAACATCGCTCGAACATGAACACTGAATTCACAGTCTGTTTCTACTCAGATCGAACTCTTTTTCCTCTATCCTTCCCTCTGGCCCCTCTAACGCCAAAGAGTCCTCCATGAGCCCAGCTTGCTGCTACAAGGAAGAAAAAAGGCCTATAAAACCCGCATACTCCAGGCAGCTCCAAACCACTATGGCTCTTTCATCTCATCGAATTTCAAAGCTAACCCAAGAAGACTCGGCGAAGTGCAATTTAGATAATGAATTCGTTTTATAGGAGAAGCCATAAAGCATTATGAGTGTTTTTTAGTGATATGGAGAAAAGGGGAAAGTCAAACAGGTCTCAGCTGATACAGCAAGCTTCTCTTTATAAACTAATGACAAATGCCAGATTCCAGTTCCTGGATAACAAGGATATGGATATCGCCATGGCACAGTTAAACAATGCTCTTACAGGAGACGTTTACTTAAATACGTGGACTCTGGAACCTTCGGAAAAAACGTTATGGTCCTGAAGTGTGTCCAAAGGTAGTAATGATGACTGATAAAGCCTTGCATGCTTATTGCCAATACAGAATAAATACTATGTGGGAAGAGTTTAGTGATTTACGCTCAGTGTGGTTTGGACACTAAACCAAATCAACAAATCAACACTAACACTAAATCAAATATTCAAATAGTTTTAGAAAGTCAAATTTTACATATATAATGTGAAAGGTAATGTTGACACAATATGTATCATTCTAATCCACAGTGAATTATTATAACCTATATATACAGCAGTCTATAAACCTGGTAATAACCCCCCGTAATAAAGAGCTACTACGGAACTATCTTTACCTCATAAAAACACACGTACGCACACACACACACACACATGCACACACACACATGCACACACACACATGCACACACACACATGCACACACACACACACAGAGAAATTGAGCAACAACTGGACTTCGTTCCCAATATTATGAGCAAAAAGTCCCAGAGGAGCCTGAGTAAGACTCACACACATGCGAACACATACACACACAGACGTACAGTTGTATTGCTTACCAGCTGCTTGATGACACGCTCCACCAGGGTGGAGAAGGACACATAATCTCTCTCACGGTTGTCATAAAGATACTTGATCAGCTTGGGGATAACTTCAGTGTCTGTCTCTGACTCAAACTCATAGCCTTTGGAGATCTGACAAAAGGGTGGGATCCGGCAGTGTCATGGTTACACATACAAGCAAACACAAAAGACAAAGTTTTGTATTGAAGAAAACAAAATGGTCTCACTATGGATTCTGAGGATTAAACTATAATAACTACATTAATCTGTATTGGTCAGATAAGATAGTAACTTAATCCCCTCCCCCACCCCCAGAGAGACTTAGTTTTGTCCATTGTGTATTAACACATTTTTTCTGTTACTATAGCCTCCTCATATGAGGTTTGGGGAAATGTGACAAAATGTTTTGTTGAGAGATGAAGAAAGAGCCATATGGCTTGCTGGATTAGTCATCTGTTCAACTTTTAGGCCAAGTCTGGCATAACTTTATCCACAGGAGGGAAAAATTAGGATTACTACATCTTTCTCACAGACAATTTTGTTCACAACTTCCTTAGTTAAGCTCAGACTTCTTACTCAAAAGATGTTTTTCTGCTGAATTAATTCAAAGCGTGTGTGCAAACTGTGAAAATCTCACTCACCAGAAACGCTTTCAGTTCTTTATAGTTAGTGATAATGCCATTGTGGATCACCACAAACTCTACAAAGAGAAAAGCAGACATTATTAATGAATGAATGAATGAATTCATAGATGTCAATGCATAACCTGATCTCGTCTCTTGTTCCATTACTAGTGGGTTTTCTTTTTTTTACAAAAAAAGTTTGGCCCCACTTTAGTTTTCAAAATTGGTTAGAACTAAATAAAAGAACGGTTAATAATGTTCTTTAGATAGGGTCAAGAGTTTGCAGTCCTCTGCATAGAGTGAAAGATATTTTCTTTCAATATGATGCTACAGATTACCACAGTGATCAGAAGCTATTAGCTCAGAACATCTTTCCTTTCAGTGTGATTTGATGCTGGCAAAACCGTAAAAAAAATCATTTCTATACAGACTTTCCTGCAGCTGAAAACCTGGATATAGTGGCTAGCAAACATCATGTATTCTGGTGACAAAATTTAGGCCTATATTTTCTTGAAATCCCACAGGGATGGAAGAATAACTTTGTTAACCAGTTTTGATGGTACTGAATAAAAAAATTCAGTTTGTTTTTTGGTCATTCCTTTTTTTAAAAATATTTTTTACTTTTTTTTTTTTATCCCTGGTCAAAGCCCATCCTTCTGCTTCTGTATCAGATACAAAACATACTTGCCTACCAAAGACTAGTGAAAGATCACCAAAAATCAACATGTTTTGCTTCTGCATGTCAAGTAAATCTCTTTCAAACACATTTAACGTCTTTATTTAACATTAAGACATTTAAAGTCCAGCATCAAGCGACGGAAATTAAGAAATGTAATTTGTAATGATTAATCACAAAGCATTTATTTTTTTAACACTGCCTGTGACTCATTCATTTAATTCATACAGTCTGGGAGATTATTCATTCATTAGAGTATGGCGCTTTAGATAGGTACTTTCTCATTAAATTAAAGTAAATACATCCTGCACTGGTCGTCAGATTATTATAAACATGCGCTACTATGGCATACATTCAAACAGTGAGACGAAATAAGCTTAGTGTGTGAACAGCCTTTTTTAATTGCACTGGTGTTAAAATGAGAGATGATGGTTCTGACACTTCAGTGTGCTTTTAACTTCTTTTCAGCGCTCCATCGCCTTGCATTCAAACATATGCAGAGCAAAAACAAAAAATATACGGGATACGAGACGTTACAGAACAGCCAAAGACTTTTTTACCATTAAATTATGTCAAGGGCACAAACACAACAGGCCTTATAAAGGCATGTTCAGCAACTCTGAATAAAAGGACATGCCCTCTCCAGTGACGATGTCAGTATGGTTTGAACTCTGATGTTTTTCATAATAAATGCTGCTGGAATCAGGCTCAACAAGTTATGATGGAATGCCTCTCCTCACCTTCATAACTTAATTAATCATACGCACCCACTGTACACACTAATACTTTTTTAATTATAAAATCACCAGGGCAAAGGCTTGGGGATTATTTTGTAGTTTGTCAATGCAAAGACTATCTACGACATCTGTAGTGTATATTGTGCAGTTACTGTAAAAAAGAACATAATAAAATAGACATTTAATCAAATCTCACTGTTAGGGAGTTGTTGGGGTGGTCAGTAAACATTTCTGTATTTTTGTGAAATGCTTTCATTAATTCTTACGTCAAAGATATCTTTAAATAAAGTTTTAAAGCTGTACAAGTTGTCCTTATTGAATTTTTTTGTAACCAAAAACTCATCATGCTGTAGCTACACATTAGAATAGAAATACCACCATTTCTTCCTGTCCGAACATGGGTATAAGCTGCGTAAGTTATTTTTTTATTGCTCTATAACTCAACAACTGCCCTTAGACTTACATTATAAACATGTTTTAAGTTTTCTGAGTTTTCTTTCATTAGTCTGTACAGGAAAATGTGTTAAAATTGTATATGGTAATGAGATATGCTGTAGTTAAGAGAGATTAAGTTTGTCATCAAGTGTAAGCATGTTTCAGGGATGTATGATGCTACCTTAAGGTCATTAAGAGCATAAGTTAAGTGCGGTTTCTATTTTGATTGATATGTCCTGCTTGGGAAAGTAGTTGGGATGTTAAATCAGTAACTCTAAATGCTTTTTCTGCCTGAGACTGTCTAATGGACTCTTTCTGCTTTCTGCCCATTTATTTGCTTAGGTCAGCTGTCACATCTGCACTGAACTAGGCCCAGCTGTTGTCTTTTATGTTGGCTCTGATCTGTTGAGGATGAGGATGTGTAGACTTCCCTGAGTTACAATGAGTAGTGTGGCCCGACAAATGACTACATAATGGCGGTTCGGATGACCTTCCAGATGTTACACTCCCAGTAATTATTGGTAATTAATGGTTAGTTTTCTACATACAAATAATGTGATGGTGAACTTGTGTTTTCTGAAATCTCAACTTGCTAGTGCTAGTGTGTATTACCATTGTTCTTGTCAGAGCGCTGAGGGTGGCTGTTGACCGCGCTGGGTTCTCCATGTGTCGCCCAGCGAGTGTGAGCAATGCCAAAGTGTGTGTCCATTTCCAGTTCCAAATCAATCGCGTCATTCTCTGACGAAGAAAAGACCAAGAAAAGTTGATACGAATACGGATTAGGAGTTGGTGATAAAGTAATCAGAATGAAAGTAAACAAGATCTAGACTCACTGTACAGTTCCTCATCCAGCGCTTTCACTTTTCCCTTCTTCTTAAACAGGCAGATGCTTTGTTTGTCATTTTTCCCAGAACTATCCACCGCAATACCTGAACAAAACAGACAGTCATATCATAAAAAAACAAAAACAAAAATGGAAGAGTCATTTGTTCACACATAACTTAAAGCAATACTCAATCATTTACCAGCCTAACTATGTCATCTGTACTATTTGGGTAATTAGCAAGGACAATAATTTCAACATGTACTGTTATGAGGGGGAAAAATACAAAAAAACACGTTTGCTCAAAATTCACTCAGAATGGAAGTCTAAGGGCAGTTGCAAGGGCAGTCTATAAACATTTACTTGCAACATTTTTGGAGGAATCGGAGGAATTTGTCGTGTTGTTTATTGCTTGTAGTAAACAGGTTGTTCTCAGAGCTCAGTGTTGTTTTCTCAGTGTTCCTGCACTCTAGAAATGTAATAGATACACATTAGGTTCAACCCCTAAACCCTAAAGTATTCGTTTAAATCCCCACTCAAACGGATCAGCCGACTACTTATCGTTTAGCAACAGGTGAAATGGAGCACTTGGGCCTCCTTGCTGCCAAAAGCACATGAAACAGGCCCTCTGTTTCAGCTGAGTCGTATCTGTTACTGTTACACACTGCCGGGACATTCAGTGAGCTGGGAGGAGCTGGCTCACCTGCAGAGTCATAACCTCGGTACTCCAGCCTCTCCAGTCCCTTCACGAGTATAGTTAAGATCTCCTTCCTCGTCCGGGGAACTCTGTAGTTTAGGTAGGCGAAAATCCCTGGCGGAAGGTTCAGAGAAAGGAGGGAGGAAATGTTAATGTATGTCAGATACAGGTGAAAGTGCTTCCTGGGCATGTTGAAGATGAATGAATAAGAGAAATGGAGGTGTTTCATGTGTATCATAGGTGATAATGTTGTGATGTAAGGAAAAAGACAGGATTTCGACCAAATCTAAAGTAATACATGGTTTAGAAATTACTTTAGAGCTTTTTTAGGGCGGAAGAGAAAACAAGGAGACTTTTCATGCAGCCAAGTAGCTTGTATACTGTATGTGTAGCATTGGGGAGCTCGCGCAGAACCACCGCGGTTAAACAGAGGCTCTTCCTGAACGCACGGTTTATCTGTAGCGCAGACATTTTAGGGGCGTGGCTTTTACACACAGCGGTAACTGCACCGAAAGCGAACAACGTTCTTTTAAGAAACTATGTGATTGCTGTTTCTGCTGTTGTCTAACCACAAATACATTTTTAAAACGTGTACATGGTTCATTTCACAGAGGTAGTCTGACACCAATATATTTAATATTTTACTTCATCTTAAGGCTGAAATAAAAAGGACATTTTGAAATGTTAAACATTTTAACGTAATTAGTGTAATTTTAACGAAAATAACGTAACTCTTCAACGTTATTGGATCTGTAAATATAACTGGGCAAGGAGGCAATATTTAATCCATTATAAACTGTGAGACAATCAAACCCGGTTAGATCAGATCACAGGGACAGAACCGGATCTGTCACTGTTCACACTAACATGTTCCCAGCATGAGTGATGTTACAGAACTCAGATCATTTCATTAACTAATATCATTTGATGCTAATGACAAGTCTCTCTCTATAACTCTACAGCTAATTATTAGGCTACATGTTGTTGTTTTGTTGTTTGTTTGTTTTTGTTTTGTTTTCCACAAGCGACATTATACACAACTTCAACAGCTGGGTCTTTCTCTATATATGATAAACAACAACAACAACAAAAAAATATTCCCTCACTTACCACACATCGTAATTCAGTCCTCTTTTCAAACCAAGTGGAATAAATCGCTCCTTCAAGTCGGTTTCTGTTTTTCACACACGTACTCACACACACACGTACAGACACGCACTCGGATAAAAACTCCAACACGCACATCGTCTGTTCATTTTATAAGCGAGGCTGCTCCACCTCTGTCGAGCGTTGAGTCACCATGTCAACGCGGGACACGCCCACTTCTGCTCTAAACTAGGAATGTATTAACAAAACAACAAAAAAAAAATTTACAAGGAGGCGTAATGACGTCAGCGCGCACGGCCGCGCCCAAGGCATAATAACGTGATCGTCCAAACCTTGTATGTTAATGCCTTGATGATGATGATGATTATTATTATTATTATTATTATTATTATTATTATTATTATTATTATTATTATTATTGTATTCAGAGTGGAAATCACAACTACAGATGATCAAAGTTGTTACATTTATTATTGAGTTTTTAAAATTATTAGTAGCAGTAGGCTGTGGCTCAGTTGGTAGAGCGGGTGGTCCACTGATCGTAGGGTTGGCGGTTCAATTCCCGGCCTGCATGACTCCACATGCCGTAGTGTCCTTGGGCAAGACACTGAACCCCAAGTTGCTCCCGATGGCAAATTAGTGCCTTGCATGGCAGCTCTGCTACCATTGGTGGGTGAATGGGTGAATGAGACACAGTGTAAAGTGCTTTGGATAAAAGCGCTATATAAGTGTGCCATTTAGGTGTAGTATTCATTTGTGAATCATGATGATGCCTTGCACCTCCGGGGTTGAGGGTTCAAATCCTGCATCCACCCTGTGTGTGCAGAGTTTACATGTTCTCCCTGTATTTTGGGGGTTTGTAAGCTGACTGGTATTTCCAAATTGTCCGTAGTGTGTGATTGTGTCCTGCGATGGGTTGGCACCCTATCCAGGGTGTCCTCCAAGATCCCTGTGATAGGCTCCATGCTCCTCTACCCTGTGTTAGATAAGAGATATGGAAAATGGACTGATGGATGGATGATGATGTTGAGAAGTGCTATTTTAAGTATCAGATTTATGGCCAAATCGCCGTGCTAGACTATGTACACTACATTTTAAAAATATAAATGTTTTTTTACACACCATTCCTCTGTCTTGCCTTAACATATTTATGATTGTTGCATTGATTCATTTCAATCGTCACCTTATAAATTGTTGCAGAAATGCACAAACCTTACACACTCACTGACGTTCAGTAAATGCTTTATCCTGATCTGGATCATGTTGGGTCTGGAGCCTATTCCAGGAAAACTAGGGCTAAGGCCTAAATACACCCTGGATGAGACACTACACACATATTTACACAAAGAGGCACCTGATCATAGCAAATCCACATACTGAGGTGGGAGGAAACTTGTAGGAAACCCAAACAAGGTGAACATGCACAGAAACTCCACTCAGGATCAAACTGGGGAACCCTGGAGCCATAGTGCTGCCTAATCCAAACCTGATGGACCTAATGCGGTTCTGTCGGTGGAATGTTCAGGAATTGAAAGCTCTACAGCTCAAAATCTTTAAATTATGTGCTCAAATTATGCAGAGGGGTGTCAGCGGAATTTATCTGATGCTTATTTTAATGGCAACCCTGACTGCAAAAAGCTTTTGAACCCCTTTGATAATAGTTTGATAGTTCTATCAAACTATCATCTGATACCACCAAGGGATTTATCATTGCCTCATCTATCAATTAAATCTTCCTCATGGCCCTGCAACTACTGTACACTCATTCAAGAAGGGTGCATCTAGAACCTTTAAAGTTTCTTAGGCTAGAACCTCTCTGTAACCCCAAAATGTTCTATGTAGAACCTTATAGATGATTCTCTATTGGAAAGAGATTCAAGTAGGAAATAAAAACCTTTAGCTCTACATAGAACCCCTTGAGAACCTTTAAATCATGTACCCATCATAATCCATATGAACATAATACACTTATTCAAATATTAGTCTCATTCTTTAAATGTGTGTAATAATATTGTGAGTGTTTTATTCCATTATTTATAGGCTACTTGTTTTTGAGGAATTAAGGCTTAGATTATATTACTGTACATACCATTCCATTCAATAATTATAACTTTATGAATGTAATAATTATAATAACTTTGAAAAGGGTGGACTGTGATTTACAGCATAATAATAATAATAATAATAATAATAATAATAATAATAATAATAAAACAACAACAACAACAAAAACAGACCCCCATTGATATGGTTCATGGACCTCCTTGTGAGAACTACAGCACTAGAACCTTTTCATATTGGGATCTGTAACATATATCCAAGCATATATTCAATCTTGATGGTGGTTAAGCTTATAATTAACTGTCAGTTATTATGCAGTAGTTATTATTCAGATATTATAGCTATAATTAACTGATTGACTGAATTTGAATCATTTTGAAATTATGCCAGTGGCACTAATGTGTTTCTCAAAATATATTAATTTCATAATTCATGGCAAGCTTTATTAAAACTAATATTAATAAGTTTTCATAATATGATCCTAAATGTTTGTACATTTTGACCCAGTGTACCTTGTTTCTTAAGGTGGAAAACTCAGGAATAATAATAAGATTTATTTAAAAAAAAAAAAAAAAAAAAAAAAAAAGCTCTCACGGGTTCCCAAATGTGCTTAATCATATTATGTGCGTAGTCAGATTAAGATAGTAAAATTGATCTGTTCTGCGATCTTGAGGCAGTCAATGGAAATGTTTTACACCGGAAATGTTAAGGATTTCTTAAGGCCACAACTAAAATCCGTCATCAGTATTAGTCATGATTCTACTGTTTTTCTTTAAAATACTGTAACATGAAGCCATCAGAGCTATCAACATGTCCTCACAGAGCCCCGGGACTTGGTCAGCACATGAATAAGTGTGAATTACTTATAGCAGGAGAATTATTATAATTTTTTTGGATGAGGTATTTCATACTGGCATCATTAGATAAAAAAGGTAACACTGATTACTCACTGGTTCAATTTATGGTCTCACATATTCCCGGAAGAAGTCTAAGGTTGAAGGTCTTTCAAGTCTTATCAATTGTTGATGTCTCAGAAAGGCGTATGCTGAAAAAACTCACTCTGCTAGGGATGCCCTTTGCTCTTAGAAGTCTTAGATGTTTAGCCTTTGAACACTTCCTTCATAGGGAAATTAACCAAATGAGCTCTTTTGAAATTTGGGCAGGTTAGACTTCTTCATGTCCTGCTGAAACATGCCTTTTACCTTGATCACTGATACAGCATATATTACAGAGATATATAACTTTCTCCACATAAATGCGTTTTTTTTTTTTTTTACTTTTTTTTTTTTTAAATAACCAAGCTGTAATGCTCAGATGCAAGCACCTTTATAAGAAGAGATGGGTTATTAATAATGTTTAATTAATTTCGCTGATGTACTGTTTTTCATATCATTCCAAACAATGCCGTACACAATTATTAAGAACTTTAAAGTGCACCTATAATGGTTGTTCAAATATTACCTTTCATGTAGTGTATTTTAGAGCTGTTTGTGAATGTAAAAAGTCTGCAAAGTTTAAAAAATTAAAAAAACAGCTGAAACAAGTCCTTAGTAATTCCAGACTTACTTCCTGTACAAACTTCCATAGGTTTGTAACAAAAAGCCTCACCTCTGGTCTTCATTTGCTGCTCGCTGACAGCGGTAGACCAATCACAACAAACTAGGACATCTGACCAATCAGAGCAGAGTATACTCTCTGAAAGGAGGAGTTTAGAATGAATCTTTTAGAGCGGAAGTCGTTTGTGACACTGCGAAAAAAAAGGTAATGCTGCAGTTTAAATTGTGAGCACATTAAAGTGTTTTTTGACCTTGGATGCATGTAAATCTATTGTATGAAACTTCTAAAACAAAATTAGGCACGTTTCAAAACCATAATAGGTGCACTTTAAAAGAAAATATAATTATGAGTCATGAGTGTCTCTTGTCAAGTAAAACATATAAGAAAGATTATTTACAAAGCTGCAGTTGCTGCAATATTCTAGTATGCAATTTAAATAATCATTAAATGGATATAAAGTTTGATTTAACTTTTGTGCAAATAACATGTTACAGGAAGTAACTTTTAAAATATTGCATATGAAAGAATTTTAACACTTTTGAAGAACTGTCAATGTATTTATTGTATAGTTCCTAATTGACAGGTAACTATGTAAAATAAAAATAAAAAGATTTTAAATTGGAAAAAAAAATATCTTCTTGTTGCAAAACAACATATGCAGGCCAAATAATCTCATATTATTAAGTTTCTCTTAATGTCACCAGAGTATCATATTCCAGTAAACACGCCAAATTCCAAAGAGAATCTTTGACATCTAAAGGATTTTTGGTAACACCAGTAATAATAACAATTTACACAACAATTTACACTGATCATCCTGTTCAAAAGTTTACACACCCCTGGCTCTTAATGTATCTGTGTTGCCTTCTTGAGTATCAGTGAATGTTTGCAACTTTTGTAATAGTTGTGTCCGAGTCCCTCAGTTGCCCTCAGTGTGAAGAGATAGATCTCAGCATCATATAGCCACTGTTAAAAGGGAGCAGATATGTAGAAGATGCTGGAAAAGCAAAGAATTTTCAAGACCTGGAGGATTTTTCTGAAGAACAATGGGCAGTTTAACAGGACAAACAAAGGACTCATGAACAACTATCACAAATCATAAAAACAGTCATTGATCATCCAGGTAGCAATAGAGCAGGTTTGGTTTAGTTTACACCTATACTTGTTAATTACTACATTAAATAACAAACATGTACTAACATGTACTTAAGGTGGTTGTTATGCATGCATGAATTCATAAGATTCATGTCATAGTTAAGGTTAACTCTTCATTAGTTCATGATTAGTACATGCTTTAACTCATTATTAGTTCATATTTAAGTAAGTATTAATTCAGTATTAATTCATGTATTGTTATAGTAAAGTGTAATGGCATTTTCTTATTTGCATACAGTTGCAACCAAAATTATTAATCTCCATTGCAAATCAGGTTCATTGTCAAAATATACAGACTTTCAGCTGTTTGCAATGAACAAATCAAACAAAAGCAATTGAAATAAGTTGCATTTTCAGTTGAATTTGGGGAAACCACTTGAAGAATTTGTTGTTGAACTGTTTCATTTGCTTCTCTTTGATTTGTTCATTGCAAACAGCTGAAAGTCTGTAAATTTTGACAATAAACCTGATTTGCAATGGGGGTTGAATAATTTTGATTGCAACTGTACATATTGTTGTTCAAATGTACTATACTGTGACCTCTGTATATTTAACCATCCAAAACACATATAAAAATAATGGTGTCTAATTACATGATTACATTAATTACATGATTAAAAATTTAATTATATAATTATAATTACATTCATTGACCCAACCCACTAATGATCCAGATTATTTTCTCTCTTTCTCTCTCTCTCTCTCTCTGTCTCTCAACACACACACACACACACACACACACACACACACACACACACACACACACACACACACACACACACACACACACATTTACATACAGAGTGATTAAGTAAATGTATTTCAGGTTTTTCCACATTTCATTTTCCTTTCATCAATTGCAGGTGTGTTGAGTTGTTGTAAACATATTCACCTGCTTCTTAGTTTGCCTTTATTTGTGAAACAAACAATGACCAATACAATTAAAAACATTTGTATGTTTATGGTTATGATAAATACATGACGGCCAATCTCAGCTCTCCTACTGGTTTTGGACTCTCTTCGTCTTGCTCTAATGGAAAAAAAAATAAAATAAATGGTACCTCAGGGTTCAAGTCCCCCGGGTTGAATTCAATAGAAAGAATCCAGTTATTGTTCTGAGGAAACCTTACATCTTATGTCTTATTAAATATGCTTTGTGTACAGAGTATACACTTTTGTGTTATATTTTCCTATTTTTTAAATAATCTGTTAATGTTTACCTATCAACCAACAGAAGTACTGCTTCTCTGTGCACATCTGGATATTAAGTATTAAGTTGGTAGAGAAAGGGACTCCTGACCCCCCTGTGTGTTTCTCTTCTCAACAGCTGTAGAATGGATAAAGTGAAGTCACAACTCATACACGCGCACACACACACACACACACACACACACACACACACACACACACACACACACACACACACACACACACACACACACACTATAATCACAGTGGGCAAATTGTCAGAGCAGTGACCTAGAGAGCACATGGATGTTAGATAGATACTAGTCACCTGATTGCGTATTGCTGTTATTACGGTTATACTCTGTACCGTCAGTACCATATAAAAATGACTATTCAGTCTAAAATTCCTAATCAGGTACATGTTAGAAAGTATTATATGTTATAATAGTGAACATAATATTATGAAGTAGCATTTCATTTGATTTATCTCAAATTAAAGCTTTGATGTTATCACTCTTTGCAATTTTACATTTGAATGTCAACCAGTTTAAAGGTGCACACGTGGATTTTTTCAATGACTTACTTTTACAGCTTACCTGGAAAATATGTAGAACATGATAAAAAAATAAAATCTTTAAGCCTCAGCACAAGTAAGTTATGTGGCTGAGAGAACTCATCAGGAAAACTGCCCTACTCTCTGGAGTGCTTGTTTGTGTTCAGATAGGACTCTTCACTCCACACCACTCTCTGTCTCAAATCAACAAGAGCCCAGGATATTCAGATAATTCTCATTTGAGCAAAATAATAATAATAATAATTGTTTTAATGGCCAGTTTTACACAACAAAATCAAGCAGATATCTTTTTTTTTTAATTACAAAGAAAAAGGACAGTGAAAGCACTCCTCATGAGAACATCCTCATGAATCATTTACAATCCAAATTTTGCATCTTTATAGTGTTATAACTTGGCGTTCAAGCATCTGAATGGCCTATCTTTTAAACACTGATGCTACCAACGCTCACATGCTAATACTAAAACATAGAGCCCATAGGAGCTTATTACAAAAAAACAAACAAACAAAAAAAACAAAACAGGACAATGATGGCACTCATTCTCATATATTTACATTCACATTTATTCTTTTAACAGATGCTTTAATCCAAAGTGACTTACAAACAAGGAAATACAAGCAAAGCAATATAGCAAACAGAGAACAATACAAGTAGTGCATCCATAAAAGATTTTTAATTGAGTGCTAGTGGAACAAAGTGTACATGGGTGGGAATAGGGCTAATGCTCCTTTAAACCAGCTGTAAATATTTCAGCTTGAAAATCGAGGGCTCTGATTTCAATTTTTAATGAATAAAATGAAAATAAAATACATGTAGGAGAATCTCCAGGAAGTTGTTCGAGAAGTGGATGTTTGCCAGACCTTAGTGACCTTTGTTTTTTTCCATGTCATAATTAATAACGTTTCTCCAAAAGCAAATTTATGTGGAGCCATAGAACAAAGTTAAGATTTTCTACTTTTCAGGAAGATTTGTACCACATTAAAATGAGTTCTCTGCATGGCCACATGCATGCTCACTTTAAGGGCTTTATAGACATCACACAAAAAGTGATCTCTAACTACTTTGCAAACATGAGTCTAAGACTCCCATGTGGACAGAAAGTGGGTAGCCTGGGACAAAGTGTGCCTTAAGCCATGAATGAAAACCACATGTATTTTGTATAAAATGTTTGTGTATCTGCCTCACATTACGTAACACATCCCTCTCTCTTGTTCAGATTTACTACCTCTCTGAGTATGCTAGATGCTTCTACTACATGGCTGACCATGGTTGCCCAAACCTCTGCCTGGACATCTACATTCCTACAGAGTTTATTTATTTCTTAATCAAACATACCTTATACAGCTAATTAAGTTTTAGTAGAAGCTATAATTTCCAAATTTGTGCTAAAATTAGATTCTGCAGTTTGTGGGTGTAGTGTATTGTAACAAAAAACAAACAATAAAAAAACAAGCGAACAAAAAAGGTTACATTACACAAAAAGGTATCACTTATGTAGAGAAAGCAGTTGCGTAACACATTTAAGGGGAAATTCTAGTTTTATTACATTAACATCAGGATATTTATGAGGTTAGTAATCATGATTGATCATCCCTTTATTCAGACATGGTTGACTGTAAACATTCATGCTGTGTAAGACACTTCCGCTTTGCCCACGAACACTGGGTTGCTAGTGACCACTAACAGGGTGGTGCAACAGACAAACAACACTGGTTTCCACTAACAGCTGCATGAGGCCATGGTACAACTAATAAACTCTTGGAGGAAAAAAAGATTTTCTCAGGAGTTCTTCTGATAGTTAAAAGTTATACGATTTTTTCAAAGCCATCTCGAATAGAGAGACCATGGAAAAGAAGGAAACCATAGGAACCAGGTTTACAAGTAATTCTAAGAAAAATATTTCTTCAAGGGTTCTTTTAATAGCTAAAGTATCTTCACTTCCTAAAGAGGTCCAACCTGGAACCCTCTCTGATAGGAAAATAGGAAGGGTTCTACACAGGGTTCCCCTGAGAGACAAGACAAAGACAAATACACCTTAAAATTCTTGAGGGCTGGAAATACGCACTGCAAAATCTAAGGACAAAGGCTCTCAAGACAAAGTCTGATGTCTCCATCATGGAAATATATATAGTCACATAGTCATCCATAATTATAAGGTTCACCCAAGCGAAATGGCAGGAATGACTTAATTAAAAAAAAATTACACATGGGTTTCCCCAAGTTTCGCAACAGAAATGTTGTTTAAGTGATCGCAAGTTGCCACATCCTTCTGTGTTGAACAGCATAATTGGTTGTGTTCACTGGGTGGGCGGGATGGCATTCCCTATCCCCGGTCAATCACTGTGTCACTAACCAATCGTGGGTGTCCGTGACCTTATGTATGCAGAAGAGGGTAGATAGCACCGATCACACTGAGTGTATTACACAGCCATGTGAGCAGTAATCTAAAATCTAAAATGTAAAACAAAGAAATAAACAAACATAAATATTACACACAATTTTTAAAATAAAGAAACTTCCATTTTTCAGCTAAAAAAAAAATGCATGTAAGTAAGTAATAATCTTTTTATTAAAAATAATAGTTTTTGGTTTTCCAAGAACTGCATTTTGTCTTTGTGTCATTTCCTGTTTCCCAGGGTATAAATATCAGTCAAAGAGTATAAAAGTCTATCAAAGAGATTTTAACACAAAAGAGTAAGATGGTTCTAGACCTGCACGACTCAGAAATGGGACATAAACACACATAAACAGATAAAAACATGTCTATGCATATATGTCTTTACTGAAAACAGTTTGAAAAATTTGAAAAAAAGCATAATAAAAATATGATTTATTGTAAGTAAATTTATGCTTTCCAGAGTATATTGACTGAATCATACTCTATTTATGGTGTTTTCCACTAGGCAGATTGTCATCCTCAGCTTCTTTATAACCTCACATGGCCAAACAATAAAGACCTTTGTTGCTAAATTCAAAGCCCATGTGAATTACTGCTCCCTAGTACCCTGTATTATTACTTTAAAAGTTGTGCCTCCCCAGGGGGCCCACAGATGTGCCACAGCTGGAAATAGGTAAACTAAACAAAAAAAGTTTTGAACACAGTGCACTTTAGTACACTTTTAAAATCACCAGCAAACCAGCACTATATCTGTAACTGTAATGTCCTGCAAAATGTGTACTATATCACTGCGTTGTAATCGTTCACTATTTGAGAACATATTAAAAGTGCTACACAAATAAAATTGAATTGAATTGAATTAACAATACAAGTATTGACTTTTATGTGATTCTAAAAAGCACTAAATGAAAAAGAATGGAACAGGAAAGGGTGAAATTCCTCTTCATTTTAAGTGTTTTAGTAGGAGCCTTAAAGTTTTGCAGCAAAATGAACTGATATTTGGAGCTATTCATTATTCCCTCCACCCTGATTAAAGCCCCAGTTCCAGTTGAAGAAAAACAGCTCCCATTATGATGCTTCCACCACCATGTTTTCCGGTGGGGATGCTGTTCTTTTGGTGATGTGCTGTGGGTTTTTTGTGCCAAACATATCTTTTGGTATTATGGCCAAAAAGTTCAACTTTGGTCTTGTCAGACCATAACACATTATTCCACATGGTTTTGGGAGACTGATGTATTTATTTATTTTTGGTTTTAAAAGGCATCCACCTTGCCACCATACCCCATAGCCCAGAGATATAAAAATTTGGGAGATTGTTTATTATATTTACAGTGTACCATGGTATATCGAATGCCTTGGAATTTGTTGGTAACTCTCTCATTTTTCAACAGTGAGATCCCGTATCTGCTTTGTACACTCTTTGTGGCCCATTGCTTTTCTAGTTGGATGTTACCAAGAAGATGTCAGGAAAACCCTATAGGAACAGCTTTATTTGAGGTTCATTTTAAACGATGGCAGGTGTATAATAATTAGTATTTAACATGAGTTTGAATGTGATTGGTTGATTCGAACACTGCTACATTCCCAATTATAAAATGAGGATTATGCAAGTTGGGTATTGGAAATTTTTTGTCCAAGTTTTTTCCCCCCAAAAAAACATTTCTGGGTGTTTGTCACCATTTTAATAGGAGTGTGTAGAGTTTTTATATCCACTGTATATTAACTGTTTACAATAGTCAGGAATTACGATCGACTCCTTGATGCTAAAACTTTAGCTCATGACACTACAAATATATAACTATAGAGGAGTGTACTGATGTAGTTTTTTGAAAATGTAGTCAATAGAAATAAAGATGCTTCTTCTTTTAAAATGTAAGTAAAAGTCCAAAGTATTTGATGAAAGAAAAGCTCATGTTAAGTACAGCTACTTAAAAAAACCCCAACAGGTTTAATTACAGTAATAAAACACTTTGTTACTTCCTAGCTCTGAAACAAAATGAAACACTTGTAAGAATTATATGAGGTCATATAAACTATGGCACTATAACCTTGGAATCAGGTAAATGTGCTTTATAAAATAGTTAACATTCTGGACCATGACTTATGCATTATCTGTTGAGGCTAATTATAGAGTATCTGTACAGGCTTTATTGCATGCCACAGCACAGGTTCCCTTTCTTTACTTTATCTTTGACATGCCTTGTTAATGGCATTGCTGAGTTAAAGATGAAGACTGGAACTTCTCAAAGAACCAGTTTGGAAACATTTTCATTTCTGAAGTTACCACTGATTCTTGAATGAACAATGTGAGCATGTTTTCCTAAACTGTTTCTTTTCTTATAGAGCTCTGTAGCAAACATAGGAATCTACCTTTTTGCTCTTAGCTGAAATGGTAGCTGAAATGGTCTGCACTTATATAGTGCTTTTTTTAAACATTAATGGTTCCAAAGCGCATTACACTGGTTCTCATTCACCCATTCACACACACATTCACACACCAATGGTAGCAGAGCTGCCATGCAAGGCGCTAACTTGCCATCAGGAGCAAATTGGGGTTCAGTGTCTTGCACAAGGACACTTCAGCATGTGGAATCATGTGGGCCGGGAATCGAACCGCCCTAGGTGTAGTGGCCAACCTGCTTTACCACCCGAGCCACAGCCGCCCAAACTCTGCAGATTTAAACATTTTATCATTTTATCAATGATAATATGCACTCCTCAGTGGTTCTATGTAGAACCCTATATCTACAGTCCCCTCCAAAACTAATTTAAGGGCAAGGGCAATAATAATAATTATTATTATTTTTGGTGTAGACTGTAGACATTTGGGTTTGAGATAAAAAGATGAATATGAGAAGAGAGTTTAGAATTTCAGCTTTTATTTCCTGGTATTTATATGTAGATGTGTTAAACGACATAGAACACAGCACATTTTGTAGCCAGTAGACCATTTTGTAGACCAGCCAATTTGTAGGCAAACAAATGTTTTGGAACATTTGACGGACAGGTGTGTCTTGTTATCCAGGTGTGTCCTGTTCGATTGATTGTTTAAACAATAAATAGCTCTGAACATCTACTCTTGGTTTTAGCTTTCACTTTCACCTGTGAAGACTGCATTTGTTGTGAAAAAGAAAAAACAACATGAAGATCAGAGAGCTGTCTATGGGAGAAATGCAAGTCATTTTAAAGCAGAGAAAAGAGGGAAAATCAATCAGAGGTATTGCACAAACATTGGGCATAGCCAATACAACAATTTGCATTGTTCTGAAAAAGAAAGAAACCACTGGTGTACTTTGTTGGTGTAACAATAAAGACTCAGCATTGTGAGAGCTGTGAGGAAAAAAACAAAATCAGTTAGTGACATCACCAACAACCTTCACAGAGTGAAGATTGGATCACAATCCACCGATGGAAGAAAACTTTGAGAGCAGAAATATAGAGGCCATACCAGAAAATGCAAACCACTCATCAGCAGTAAGAATCGGAAAGCCAGATTGCAATTTGCAAAGAAATACAGATTTGGGCCACAAAAGTTCTAGAACCAAGAAAAGATCTGCTCATGATCAAAAACACACAAGCTCATCTGTGAAACGTGGTGGAGGTAGTGTCATGGCTTGGGCTTGCATGGCTGCTTCTGGAACAGGCTCACTAATCTTTATTGATGATGTAACTCATGATGCTAGCAGCAGAATGAATAGACTGAAGGGAGAACCCAAAGTGCAACTAAATATCAAGTGTTATTTACTCTAATTTATTTCAAGACTGTTCTTCTATTTCAATACTTTTGCTTGCCTAAAAATTAGGTGGTCTGATACAAAATGTTCTATGTTTTATGCTGTTTAACACATCTAGATATAAATACCAGGAAATAAAAACTAAAATCCTAAAGGTTCGTCTCATATCCATCTTTTGATCTAAAATCCAATTGTATTTGGTGTATAGCACAAAAAAAAATGAATTGGCCTTGCTGTTCCAATAGTTTCAGAGGGGACTGTAAGTGTGTCCATATCAGAGAGGCTATAACCCCTATGACATGCTAAGAAGCATTACATTTCCACTGAGTTATCCTGGGAACACTGGGCTTGAGGTGGGAATACAATGTGGCTGGGACGCCATGGAGTCTTCATGGAGCTCGCTTTGTGCACAGGGGCATTGTCATGCTGGAACAGGTTTGGGCCTCTTAGTTCCAGTGAAGGGAAATCTTAAATCTACAGCATACAAAGACATCCTATACAGTTAGGTGCATCCAACTTTGAAATGCACGTGATGGTCAAGTGCCCGCAAACCTTTAGCCATATACATATTATTACTAATTACTAAGCACTTTATCCTGGTCAGGATTGTGGTAGATCCAGAGCTTATCCCAGGAACACTGGGCACAAGGTTGGACCCCAAATGTGACACCAGTCCATCATAGTACACCATTCAGGCAATTTAACATGGCATCCACATGTCTGCATGTTTCTGTACTATAGCATGAAACTGGAGAACCTGAGTGAAAAATCACATAAACACCTGGAGAACAAGTGAAACTCCTCATAGATAGTAACCAAGCTCAGGATTGAACTCTGGAGCTGTGATTGAAGCCTGGAGCACTGTAATATTACCTGTGCCACTCTGACTATGAATATAGGTTTATTGAAATTGAATCGACTGTACATAATGGGAATTGATGATATGAAAGTCCCTTGAACACTCTGTAAACTCATCATCTTTCCCGAGAAAGGTATCTGAGCAAGCAGATTAAAAAAAGGGAAAGGATTTAGTTAAAAACCAATGAATAAAGAATAGACATTAAAGAATGGCATTTCTCAGTAATGCTATCTTGTTGCTTCCTTGGAATTAATTACTTTCAACAGAGTTCAACTTCAACATGGAATTTTTAGTTTAAAAAAATATATCAAAAGTATATTATTTTAAAAGGTAATCTCTTCAGCTTCTTTGTGTGAAAAATACCTTGGAAGCTTCTATAAGGCCCATTTGGTAATTTGTAGTGTTGTTCGATTTTGTGTAATTGCAGACCAACTGGGACACAATTCCCTGAGATTACCTGTAGGGTGCTCGGCTTTGCTCTGGTGACAAGGAATTTTCCTCAGATGATTTGGATGAATTCACAAGCTAGTAACTCATTAATGTAAATTAATGATTTTTTCGCTTGTGCAAGTCCCTTCCAATCACCTCACTCATCAGGTGCCCATTAATGTAATTCATCACCAACCCTTTTTTTTTTTGCTTCTGTCAAACTTCCTTATTCTCAGACCTTCTCATTAATGCAAAAAGTGAGATTTTCTAGACAACAAGCATGCACACAGGGTGAATGATCTAACAACCACAACCATATGAGGAAATAAAAAAAATGTCAAGGAAGTAGAAGGACTGTTTTTAAATGTCTTCCTTGTACATATGAAAATAGCTAAATAACACATTTATTTGACCAGCATGGAAGGAGGAAATAAATGTGTGCCAAGAGCTGTGCAGTGATTTATGGACCATGATGGTCCAGTGAGGTCAGTTATCCTTGGGTTTTCTTTCTCAGGAAATGCATCGTTGTCATAGCTATTAGAGGGAGTTGTCTGCCAAAATCTGGTCTCAAATAAAGGCAACAGCGTGTTTCCCAATCTAAAGCCCTGAAGAAACACAGCTTCTGGCTGAAGATGTGCTTCCCTGGACCTCAGGCATTGTGGGAGAGAATTTATGTAAAACATCAGGATGAATGGAAAATACCAATGTACAACTAATGCTTGATTTTGTGTTACATAGTGTACAGGATACACTCTTAAAACCTCTTAAATGTTCTTTCCTTCTTTTATAATATTAATTATTAATCAAGTGTTCTTTAAAGGTGCTTTGGATAAAATGAACAGTTCATACCTTCCTAAAAGGCTTCTACTCAAAACCATTTATGATCGGGAGAAACTTATCTGTAGGCGGTACAGAACCTTTACATTTTAAGGTTCAAGAGAACAATGTTTGGTTTCCTTAAGAACCTATTGGTCACTGATTCTTTAAGCATGAACACAATAGTCTAAGAAGGGATTTGAAATGTTACATTGAACAGAAATTAAAGCTGAAAATGAAGTAAATTGAAATTGTAAACAAAATCACATTAAATTGTTCCAGGGTAAAATACCTTTTTTAAAAACAAACAAACAAACAAACAAACAAACAAACAAATAAGAGCACTTAAGTTAATAACTTTATTTTTCCCTTTCCAGTGTGATTTCAAGAAAGTATAACCTAAACCTTTCCCAAACAGACCTAAATTCCTTGGAATTCGTCACTTTATGCATGCCTGATAAAGGAACAATGTAACGTCCGATATTCGCTGTAGCGGGAAAATCATTTTAGAACATCATTTTCCTATAATTCTGCAGGCAACACATAACACTGCAAATTATTTTTTCACTTAGAATTTATTTTTTTTAAAAACTAGAACCCTAAAACTACACAGAATCCTATGACAGAGAAACAAATAGTCCAAGTATGATACTTTTTTTTTTTTAATAAGGTAGAACCTCCAACCATTCAATGAACCCTTGAGAAACACAAGAAGTGCCCTCTTAAAAAGCAAATTACAACTAGAACTCTAAAAGGATCTTTGGCTTGTTCTCTGGGGAAATGCTTAAAAGTTCTATGTACTATTATAATATTTATTATAATAAACCATCCAAAGAACCTTGTTTTCAACAAGAAGTGCTCTCTTCAGAGCGATAACTTTCAGCTTGTCCCTCTGGGAAACCATTACAACACTCAAAGATGGGTCCAAGTACGAACATTAGGAATTAGGAGAACTTTAAATTTTCCAAAGCAGCATTGAACTTTTTTCTTTAAATAAAAAAAAAAGTGTGTCCTTCCCTTTTCGAAGCCCCAAACGCACATCCAGAGTGACGCTCAGACCGTGATCTCATGGTTTCTATCACAACGACTCGCACACAGAACCCCTGGCAAGCCCTGCTCGTGGGTGGACCACCAGGCTCTCGATTAACTCCAGACGTGCCGCTGGGAGGCCGCCAGATGCAGGAAATTACCTATAGTGTGTCACAGGGCGCAACTCCAGCATCACGGAGGGAGAGGGGGAGGGAGCCCGAGGGGTGGCGAAAGGTGGGGGGGGGAGAATTTCCAGGAAAATGTGTTTACCATGGCAGCCTCAGACATGAGGTGGGCTGCCAATGACACTGCATACGAGCAGAAGAAACACAGCAGGGCTTGTGTGAGAACTCACACTTATAGTCTCACCACACAGTTTACCAAGCTCTCCTATCCTGGACACTAGCTTCAAATGGGAAATATACATCTTCAAAGTGGGGTCCATGGACTCCAAGGGGTCCATGAAGCATATCTTTATTTCGGTAGAGGGGTGAAAATCACAATCCACCACTATCAAAGTAATTACTGATGTTTTGGTTTTTTTAGTTGAATGATCATTTGAAGTTAACGGCTTTAATCCTCAAAAACAAGCCGCCTATAAATTACATCAGCTAGGATCCAACATGTAGTCGGTAGAACGTTCAGTAATCAGGAAGCTCTAATAAATATCCAGACTATAACCATACACATTTTCTGAATTTTATTTTAGAGAGTTAAACATCTCCCTGGCTACAAAACACTGGAGAATCCCTGCTCTAATTTCTTGGATGATGATGATCTCATGTACGCACTCTGCAATGGGTGTAGCATTACATCTCTTAGAGACAATGCCTCCTATTAGCCGTAGCTTTTGTGTATCACCACTATCATTATTAAAGACAAGACAAGCTTTTCATCCTTGTTTCCATCTGTATGTAACAGTTTTCTAGAATTCCATTACCAGCATTCACTGCAACATGGCTGCATAAATAAATGACAGAGAGCAAACTTGTCTTTGGGTTTATTTACAGATTGAACTTCTTGAGCTGTAACAGTAATTTTAAACAAATAATTAAAACACTTCTCTAATATAGAGCTGCTACATCAACATTAAACACTAAAAATGAATACTACACCAAAGAAAATTAGTGCCTTCTTGTGGATCATGTGTGACACTACAACGGCAAAAGTAGTCTAAAGATACCTTGAATTTCTTTGAGACATATTCAGAGACATTGTACAACCACAGAGCCACCATGATGTTACAGCAAGTTAGAAGGTAGAAAATTCACTGCTGAACTATGGAACATACACAAACAATGATTACAGCTAGAACATGAAGCTTGTGCAGTGTGGATTAAAGAGGTAAATCAGAGGTAATTTTACTTTTTTTTTTTTGAATAAAAGAAACATACACTCAAGACAAAAATGATATACTAGTGGTACACACATAAAAGGGCTGACGCACAAGGAAGAAAACTCGGGGTGGGGCAAAACAAAAAAAAAAAACATGGCACCTCATTACACAGTCTTAATCCGAGGCTTAACATTTACACAAGACACAAGAGGAAAACTGTCATTATGAATCATGACTGTTTTTAAGCACAGGGAAGGGGGGAAAAAACAAAAAACTAAAAAAGGATATAAGCAGGGTAGTCCAGCTACATGCTTTGAGCGTGCACTGCTGAAATGTGTGGTGTGTCTGGTTTGGGTTCTCAGAAACCTGACGGTGTCAGAACGTTCATGTCGCGCGGTTTGAGCTTGTGGGGCCGCGTCACCTGCTTCTTGCCATCCACGCTGGGAATCTCCATCTTGGGTGGAGCTTTGAAGGTGGCGGGGTCCTCAGCCAGCCGAGTGGCCTGAGCCTTCATCACCTCCATGGGAGTGGGCTTCTGAGCACCCTTATAGGACTGCAATGCAAAGCCCCCTGTGAGACACAGAGGAAAAGAAGGAGACTGAGGGTCAAGACAACAGCTGAAGCATTATTAAACATTGAGAGCCTTTTGGTGGAGGGGCGATGGTTGTTGCGGAGTGTCATTACAAAGGCAAGGTCCAGCTCTGTAAACAGCCCAAGAAAAATAAATGTCAGCCAGTCAATATAGCTAAAGGAAGTGGGCAATATTGCTGGATTGTTGTTTTATTTAGCTCATTTAATCTAAAATCTAAAAATGGGTCTTTTAATCAGACTTAGAAGAGTACAAGAAGGACAGCTTTTTTAAATAAAAAACATTAATACTGCTGCTAAAAGTGCTGCTAACAAACTGCTACTGTTGAGCAATGGAACTTTTAGAAAGCATTTAATTGGATGTTTTCCCCTGCCACGGATTTGAGAACTATTAAATAAAAATAAAGAAGCACTCCCAAAACTATGTTTTGTAACGTATACAACAAGGGATGGGTGTAATTCAGGAGTATTCACATTACTAGTACCAAAAAAGGATTAAACTGGACTGCGTGTATGCTGAGAACATTGACCTACTACAGGTATTCAGTGATGGCTCAGCAGTAATGTTCTGTACTAGCGACTCAAAGATCAGATTGTGGTTTTGCTGCCAGAGAGCCATCGCTAGACTTTTCACCGTCAACAGCTCAGCTTGCCGAGCACAATGCCGGAATTGTATTCCGTCTCATGTGCAAGCTGCATTGGATAAAAGCTTCTGCCAAGTCATAAATATAAATATTCCAAAGAATGGGAACTCAGAGGCATTTTTGGAATTTCTGCTGAAAACTTTCCAACGTGTATCTCTATGTATCTAGGCTTGCTATGGTATCATGGTTTCAGGGACGGTTTATTCTCTGAATTGCTTAAAAATAATATTTAACATTAACAACATTAAATAAGAGAAGCTACTATTTCTGGACATTCTGGCTCTTTTAAAAACAAAGTTTCTCTGGCCATCAGGCACAGCACAAAGCTAACCCAGAATTTGTCTTAATTTCAGCTTGAAGTGGTTTTTCCAGCCCAGTGTCACATTAGCTGCAAATGGCAGACACCTGCAACCAGGCTGTAACTTTAGAACTTCCCCAAACCGGTCATGTGGGAAGATGTGAGGACATTAAAAATTCAATTCTTTATGCAAAATATCTCAGTAGGAAGCGAGAGAAGGAATGGAAAATGGAGATATACCCTATACAATACATATAAGAAACCATGATGTACCTTATCGTATGAAACAAATTAATTCACTAATAGGCCACTGCTATGTTTATGCAATCGTTAGAAAAGATGCACCTTAGAATGCCTTGTATAATTATTCACCCGCCTTGAATAATTATAGTTTTCCATACGGACTTAAGATACGTAAGATATGGATTAAGATACATTTCATTTACTACTATTGTACAATATTTGGTAGAATCACCTTTAACTGTAACTACAACTGCAACTCTTGGGATACACATCGATCAGCTTTGCACATCTTGGTCCTGACATTTAATTCAATTTTTCTTGGCAAAAATCGCTCAAGCTCTGTCAGATTGGATGGATATGAAGAGCAATTTTCAGTTCTTGCCACAGGTTCACAATCAGATTGAGGTCTGGGTGTTGAATGGGACATTCTTACTTATAGAGGCTTTTGGTTTTGAACCATTCCAGTGTAACTTTGGTGGTAGTTTAGGGTTAAAAATAAACAACAACAAAATTAAAACTCTTAAGAAATTTCTTGCAGAATAAAATTTATCTTCTTTGACTCTATCCAGTTTGCCCTCAACCCTGACCAGTATCTCTGTCCCTGCTGATGAAAAGCATTCCTTCATCATGATGCTACCACCACCATACTTTACTGTGAGGATGGTGATGAGTAGTGTTGGGTTTCTGACATACAATTGTATGCCAAAGTTTGGGCAGCCCTGGCCAAATTATATAAAGTGAGATGATGTAAACAACTTCTGTAGCAAACAATAAGAAACTAAACAAAACAAAAAAAAGACATTGATCAGATATTAATGCAATTACTTTTTATGTGACGACCTTAAAAAATAGGGGGAAAAAAGCCTTGGTTGATTCATTAAGCAGGACAAGAATGGTCATTTGATCAATTCTTTAACAGATGATGCAGTGCAATTCGTATAAATCAGCATGACGTACATCCCGCCCGTCAACCTATTCCTATTGAAATCAACAAAAGGTGTTTTGTTCATGGATACCACAGAAGTCCCTGCAGCCTTGATAACCACCAGTGCTACACAAGTTCTCTAAATACAGCATGTGCTGGGTGATGTACCTGCTGTGCTGTGGTCTGTTCCCGGGTCAGTGATGGACTTGTGGACCGGAGGGCGTAGTCCAAAAATACCCCAGCGCTCCACAGCTCCCTCGCTGGATCCCAGATCCATGCTGGAACTAGAGCTGGAGCTGAGCTCTGAGCCTGTAAGGGAGGCCACTGAGCCCTGGCTGCTGAACCAGCTCCTGACACACACACACACACACACTTAGCAAAATAATTTCCACCAGTAAATCACAGCTGTCAGATAAAAAGGCATGATGGTTCTTACTGCATACCTGCGCTTCTGTTTGGGGGACGACTGAGGAGTTCCGGTTGGTGTTGACTGAGCAGAGGATGACTGCTTCTCCTCTTTAAAGTCAACACTATGCATGTGCAATTTCTACAAGAAATTACAATACAATAGAAAATAGCAATATAAGTTCTAGAAAGCAGAATAAGATACGGGTCTTATTTCAGACATAGCTTGGAAACTGACCTGCATCGACTGAGACATGCAGTGGTAGTGTGTTTCTTCAGCAGCCAGGCCCTTGTGTGGTGTGTAGACTGTGTCAGTGAGGCCTGCTCTCTTCTCAAAACTCTGCATGCTCTCGTGGGTCTGCTCTGGAACACAGGCAGAAATTCTCCCACAATATTCAACCAGCGTCTAGAGCACTTGAGGCAGCAAAAGTATGCATTGCTTTGTTTTTTTTTTGCTTAAAAAACTCAGCGGTCTTACTAATGATGAGGGAGTTCTTGAGCACTGAAGAAGCTTTGGCTTTCACCACAGGAGCTGGAGGATGGATGGGATCAAGTGGAGAGGTGTTATTTACAGTGTTGTCTGATTCAGCCTCCTGAAAACAAACAAAACATGATGAGCTTTTAATTAATTTTAAGTGACGTCCCACCTAAATCTGCAATTCAATTTTATTTTTTAAAAAAAAGTGCATGGTATATACAATTTCATGTAGTTAGTTTAAATTCAAGGTGCCAACATTTTTGCCACTATTAGTAAATATTAGGGCTGTGACAGTGGCCATGAAAACCGCACCTGTGCCACCTGCGGTAGTGTCACATTGCATGCCACGTTAATGTTTCTGCTTGAGTGGACACTATGACAAGTACAAAGTACAACGTTTTGTATACAAGTGTAATAATAATAATAATTGCAATATTAATTTATATTTATTGCCTACTATATAGCAGGAGATTTTATGTTAATGCACAAATTACTTAATCATAATCAAATGCCTTATTTGGTGTTGTCTGTTAGTTTGGTTTGTTTGCACGTGTCAAAATCCAGTCAGGCGAATTCTGCGATTTCACTTCAGGTTCTGCCGCTGCAGTGGATCTTGTTGGGAATTCAAATGTTACATCGGCGGTCTGGGAACATTTTGTATTAATGCCCAATGAGAGCTTTATTACTATACATATTATTTAGGTTACCATCCTACTGGTATTTCTTTCAAAGTTTTATAGGCTTGTGGTGCAATACAATTGTAAAAGATGTGGTGTAAAAGAAACACCCCATCTCTTTATTATCCACTTCTTCTCTCAATCACAATACCATATCTCACATTGCACTCAGGCCATTTCGCATTGCAACAACGACACAAGGCTTTTTTTATTGACAATATCAATTTACAAACTCAAGTAGAGAACAATAACATATAACAATAAGATGTAATTAAATCTCTATTCGTATATCTATCATTTTGTGCATATATGCTTAAACAGGTTCATGTGTACAGCGGGGGAAAAAGTATGGAACGAGTCAATGTTTTCTTTTTTTTCAGTAAATATATTTCCAATGATTTTATTCACATGAAATTTTCACCAGACATCAGTATTAACTCAAGAACTCTGGAAATATAAAGAATTCACAACAATAAAGTTAATAAATAAAGGTATGTGTGATAAAGTGGAATGTTGCGAATGCTTTATATTTCTGGATTTCTTGAGTTAATACTTATGTCTGGTGAAAATTTCATGTGAATAAACTCATTGGAAATATATTTACTGGAAAAAAAAAAAAAGTTAAATACTTATTTCCCCCGCAATATATTCCCCCCAAGCATAACCTTCAGACACTGAAGGACAAAATTAATACATTTTAAATAAGTAAGTAAGTAAGTAAGTAAGTAAGTAAGTAAAATCAAAGCATGTACAAAATATTAGAAAGAAAGACACGAGTACATGACTTTATACAATTCAGTAAGGGATTGATTATCTTTGGATAAGTATTTTATGGATGATGGATCATTTTTACATTCATTTTTAAAACAAGTTAAAGATTGCTTACTATTATTCTATTTGCTTTTATGAATATGATATTTACCCATAGTAATAATAACGTTTAACATCTGTGACATCTTTTGAGAGTCCATTTACATAAACCAAAACCTGAAATGAATTTAAATGTTCAATAGTTTCAGGCTCTTCTAAACAGAATCCACAAGAATCTACTTCAAAACAGAATCTTCTCCATAAAATTTCAGCAGCAGGATAAGCAGTACTAATGATTTTACACTGAATATCCTTCATTTATAGGTGCAATTGACAATTTAAGATAACAGTATTTGTTTCTAAATGTTTCAATATCAAATATTTAAACTTTTGCTGGTGTGTTGAAATCATAGAATAATTTACATTTTAATACATTTCCTATTAAATTGTTATTGCACTTTTTGTCCCCAATATAAACTTCACCAATCTTCAACTCGGGCAAATTAACAAATACATTTGACTATGCAAGAGTGTTTTGTAGTAGTTGTTTTAATGAAAGAGGGATTGCTCTACACACTATTAAATTCTCCAAAGGAACATTTTATTGCAAATTTCTCCATGAATGAATTATAATGAATAAACTGACCAGCTACATTGATCAAATCAACAACATAAAACTTTTTTCTCATACCACTCTTGTTTGAATAATGTCTTCCTATGTATTGTAATGGTCCTATTATTCCACAGTGTGGAGCCATGTGGCGTGAAGACGTGGGTTAATATAATTTTCCAGTAGTGCAATATCTGCTTGTAGAATTTTGAAAGCTTAATAGGCAATTTAGACATCTCAAAATCACATTTCAGTAAAAATTCTAGTCCTCCGACTCTCTTGAATACACACTTTGGTATATGAAACCATATTGAATTAGGCTGTGTTAAATACGATTTAATCCAATTCAGTTTGAGTACTTCAATCATTGATTCAAATCCAGTGGCTTTCAGGTTTTTAGAATCTTCAATCAACTGTTTATATATATATATATATATATATATATATATATATATATATATATATATATATATATATATATATATATATATATATAAAATGAGTTTTGTTTTTCTACATGAAGTTAAACATTAGAGTATGTCCTTTTAATAGTTTTGGAGAAACATAAAGAGGATAAGATGGGTAAATTAGTTCAGTTATGCTTTCTGCTTTGATCAAAAGGATTCTGCCCATAACAGACAGATCTCTCATAAGACAGTGATTAAGAGATTTTTTTTATACTATCTATTCTCTCTTCTATATTTACTAGTTCTCTTATATTTGAATCTTTAGATATTGTTAAGCCAAGGTACTTCACTTCAGATTTAACCAGAATGGATTCTATACTTTCCTCATGGCACAAATACAGAGGTAACAGTTCACTTTTTTTTTAAATTTAGGCATAGGCCCGATACTTTTGAAAAAACTGAAATAATGTTCAAGGCTTGCTTAATTACAGATTTGTCTTTTAAAAATATTACTGTGTCATCAGCAAATTGACTAATTCAATACTCAAACAAAAATGGTTATTCCTTTTAATTGAGGATGGTTGACAAATTAAATAAGCTAGCATGAGTGCGTAGTATAAACAATTTTTGGAAAAATGACAACCCTGTCTGATTCCATACAAAGTTTCAATTCTTGGGGTCATTCTGGGATTGAGGGATAAATAACTATAAATATTATGTACCATTTTAGTAATCTTGCACTTATTGCAGAACTTATTGCAAATGACCTGTAGTTAACTACCTATTCTTAGACAGATTTACCAATTATTTCCATTTGATATATGTGACAAACCTTGGATACTTTAATAGGAGTCTGAACGTTACCTTTTGGGATAATCAGTTATGGGTCAACTCCGAGTCCATCAATGAGTGCATAGACTTCTTTTAGGAATGCCAAACACGAGCTTCACAATCTTCCTTTGAAAAGACTTCTTTGAACTGGATGTTCATCTCTTTATACACTCTTGCCTCTCTCGATTTTTTCCACACTTCGTCTCGAACTGTCCGCATTGCAACCCGGATAATCACTGGCCTGGGCAACTTGTTAGTAGTGGTATCGTTCCTCTTACCTAAACAATGCACTGTGTCCACCGACCCCCGAAGCTTCTCCACTGACAATGGAATCACCCGGGTAAGGATTCCAAGGACACCGCTTCTCGTGTTTTCTTTTTCAGGGAGGCCAATTAGTCCGAGATCCCATTTTCTCTTGTATCTGGCTTGCTCCAAACACTGTTTCAGTGAGATGGTCTCCTTCCTCAAGTCCACTATTTCCTTTTTCATTTTGCCAATGTCTTTTTTGTTCTCTTAAACTGCTTGTGCATTTTCCTCCATTCTTTTTTCAATAATTTTCAGTTGTTGATCCTGCTCGTCAAATCTCTTCATTAGGTTTTGAATTGCGTCAAAATTCACTTAATTTGTGATTACATCCACTTGTTTACTTTTGTCTTTCGATTTTATTCTTGCTTCTTGTGGTTTAGGCTGGGCAATGGTGTATGTTCAAATCTTACTTTGGCAGTTTCTTCCATAATCGCTTCAATTTCTTCTTCATCACATGCCTCCATGAGAGCATTCAGGTTATAGTCATGATCACCAGCCTGTTATTTTAGAATATTAAGTGTAATCAATGCATGTAACTACAAAGTTGACTAATGTTTGGATATGTTAATAAAGTATAATTTAATATGTATAACCAACATTTATTACTTAGAAGCATAATGTAAACCCATAGTGCGCTTGTTGATCAAGTTAAATTGTGTGTGTTGAGTTATATAAGTGTGTATTGAGTTAGATGAATTCTGTGTCTTACTGAACAGTAGGTCTAATTGTTTTTCTGTATCAGCCTGTACCTCTCTGCACAGCAGGCATAATCTAAAACTATAAAACACTTTCTAACATTCTAAGTGTGTAAATTTGGAACCTTGTGTTTTGTCTAAAGCAGCCTTACTCTATGGCAATAAATTAGCAATTAGACACTCACCAGAACTGGGTTTCTAACCAAACCCCTTTAAGCTTGCAAATCAGTGTCAAAAGAAAAGATAAGACTTCCAGGAGGCAGGGTACCAGGCTGGGACTATAGGGTGAATTATGGGACAAAGTAAAAACCATGGTCTGGTAAAAGTTTTAAAGAAAATACATCTGAAAACACATGCAACTGAAAACACAAATTTAAGGTGACATATAGACATGACTAAGTAATTGTCGCAAAAACCCCGCCTAAGCTGAGTACGCTGTGGAGAAACGTATAAAAAGGGCTGTATATGTTTGGATAATTTAGACTTTCAGCAGACTGTCTCACTTTATTGTTTCAATAAAGTTTAATTACTTTTTGACATCTACTAACCCTCTGTCTCTGAAGTTTTTTGTTAGGTTGGAAAGATTGTTAGCCACAACAGTATCTGCTTGCTTAGTATTAGGCATCTCATTTACATTTGAAGGAACAGAGAGTATCTTACAATAAAATCAAAATTCAGTTCAAAATGGATGCAGTTTGCACACTACTGGTAGGTTTCCTTGCCAGAGGTATAAATTCTAGGCGATTATTATACTATTTTATCAGAGGTTGCATAAATGCTACCGCTCACTCCACCATCTTGTATTCCCCACGATATAACAAGGCTGTACCGAATTGTTCACTGACAGAAGTGCTAAATTTAAAAAAAAAAATATATATATATAAAAATTTTTTACACACACCGCAGTGGTAAAACACTGCCACTGTCATAGCCCTGATAAATATTAATAAAACAAAAGGTTAGGAAAAAAATATCTGTGGTTAATTAGCTTAAACTCACACCCAAAATATGATCCATCCTTTAATTGAAGTAAATTTAATCTCAGAAGACGGAAGAATTTTGAAGTCAGCAAAATCCCCACATTTATAAATAGACGTCACCTCCATGCCAAGAAACTATTTGCCACGGGATGTCGACCTATGCCAAGAAGCTACAACTGGGTTGTGGTTAGACTTGCAGTACAATAATGATCCAAAACATACATGTAAAACCAAACAAAAATGGTTCAATGACCACAGAATCAAGATTTTGACATGGCTGTCTCAAACCCTTGACCCAACCCTCACTGAGCAAGGCGAAGAGGAGAATTCACAGAGGAAAAAGAAGAGGACCTAGAACCCTGAAGGATCTGGTGTGATTGTGTACTGAGGAGTGGTCACTGATTGCTTACTCAGCATTCTCTAATCTCATCATGTGCTATAGGACAAAACTCTCTTGTTCTGTTGGCAAATTGCACATACTCAATACAGGGGTGCCAACTGTCACACATGGTTTTGTTTAAAAATAATATAGAATCAATAAACTTCTACTACACTTAGATTCCTCTCATACTTTCAGTGCTAATTACCCACAAAGACATCTTCATCTTTTTTAAAATCGTACATAATATTTATAGTTATTTATCCCTCAATCCCAGAATGACCCCAAGAATTGAAACTTTGTATGGAATCAGACAGGGTTGTCATTTTTCCAAAAATTGTTTATACTACGCACTCATGCTAGCTTATTTAATTTGTCAACCATCCTCAATTAAAAGGAATAACCATTTTTGTTTGAGTATTGAATTAGTCAATTTGCTGATGACAGTAATATTTTTAAAAGACAAATCTGTAATTAAGCAAGCCTTGAACATTATTTCAGTTTTTTCAAAAGTATCGGGCCTGTGCCTAAATTTAAAAAAAAAGTGAACTGTTACCTCTGTATTTGTGCCATGAGGAAAGTATAGAAGATGTAGCTTAATCACAGAAAGCTTATAACATAAAATTAAAAGATAATGCCCAATCCAGAAATGAACATCGAAGGCAGGTACAAAGATCACTGTGACATGAAACTGGGTGCCATTTTTATTACTCACAACTAAATAATTGTCTTTTTACCTGGCTAGCATTCAAGCCCTTAACACGATTGTTGTTATGGTTACGTTACCTGAAGCCTTTTAATAATTGTTTTCTATAATATTCCATTTTGTTCTGCAAGGCTTTTGTTAGCTTTCGTAACATTAATTAAACCTGTATTAATTTTTTTTGACAGGACTCAAGTTGGAGATTTCCAGAAATAAGAAAAGAATGGACACCAGCCAACCACAAACAAGTAATTTCCGTTACCATGATAGAAGCTGATATGCATCACACTGAATTAGTCATTTATACTGAAGAGCACAGCACCTCAGCCAGTCGGGAGAACTTCCTCTCGGGAATGATGGGCCTCCTCCATAGGTTGGTGATGTTGATGTCAGTGGGTGGAGACATGGGCCGCTCCAGGTTGTCATCGTAGTTCAGGGCTCGACGAGTCATCCCCATGGGGATAGACATGCCCCCCAACAGACCCTCGCTCCCCCCGGACCCTGCCTCCAGGGCTGCAACAACAACAGTAACACCACAAGCACCACATATTACAGGTAACTGTATAAACATACACAAAAACCTTCACTAGACAAACAGTATCTTTGGACTACTCTTGGGTAATGCCATCTAGCTACCTCGGGGTAGCTCGGTACATTCTCATATAGCTATCCTGACTCGGTCGTGCAAGTTTCTCCTTCACAACATCTGATCATTTCTATGCACTATGAGTCGCTCGGGGGCTTGTTTAGTCCCTTGTTATCTTGAGATTGGACTACTGCAACTTGCTCCCTGGGTTCCATCTGATCATGTTCTCCCATATCACCCCATTGCTTTGTTCCTGCCTCTAGCATGGCTCGACTTGTCCCAACATCTCTCAAAGTACCAGGAAGACATGCATCATGACTGGCACCCAGGTGACACTGGCTGTCTTCACACGAAGACTGAATACCTTCCTTGTCACCAAGCACTTATTTAAATAAATAAATAAATAATCCTTATATGTGCTTTCTTGCTGTACTAACATCTCTATAACAGGGCTTTCGCTTGATCGTATTCTTAGACCCTTAACTACTTGTATAAGCATGAGGTAATGTTTTTGATCGAGAGTACAGTCATTCTGGATAAAAATTCCTGGATAAAAATGCTTTAAATGTACAATATTTGAGTCGAATTGTGTTTTTAATCAACTAATGTGTCTGAAGCCCATCCTTATGCAGGCTCCAATGTTTCTACATTTATACAGTTGAAGGAAGTTGCTGGTATGAACGCAGGAACAAAACAAAGGTAAAATTAGTCCAATCTTACCTGGAATGTCTCCTGGTCTGGACACCATGACCACTCAGGACGGAGTCTGTGTTCAGCAGAAAAAGGTAGGAACTGGCAGATTGGCTCCCACCTGTCTCTGTACAGCAGACAAAATGCACAGCAACTCATACTCTGAAGCATGTTTTAACATCTACTGACTTAGTGTTGAGTGCAATCAGCAAACCTCCTTCAAGTAATGACTAATCAGGTGAATGACCACTACAAACACTTGTGTACAATTCACATTTTCCTTCACTGCTCATAGACGAAATCAGCACAAAATAATGAATCAAAACAAAATGAAGCCTAATGGAGGTAAGCCTACTCTGTCAGTACAGATTTATTTATAACATTAACATCATTTTAATGTGTACAGTAATATTTTGTCTATTTATGAGACCCAGAGAGCTTTTTATTCTTGAACTTTCCTCCAACAGTGTACATTTATAGGTTTGTTTATGAGTTGTTGAGATTTGGATTAAACTCAGTCAATTAGTTATTATAATAAATAACAATCAGAGATCATTAATAAATATAATTGCTTTGATAATGGTTGGCTGTGATTTCCACCACTGTAAGTAAATTTACAAAATGGCAGACCCCCTGGCTATGCTTCACAGACGTGTGTTCCTGGATCCCATATTGACCAAAAAAAAAAAAAAAAAAACCCAGACGTGAATGCTGTGTACATCAATATAAATTCCTTTCTAATGCGACCACCAGCACCAACAGCTGCACCTGCTTGATTTGCAGTTCAGTACTGATACTGGAATTCCACTGATGCTTTCTTGTAGCAATAGTGATTAGCGGTAATGTTACAACTGCTGGGAATACACCTGACAAAACAGTAAATGACAGTCACTGGAGCTATATGTTATCCCACGTAGTTACATTATCGTCCTGTAAAAACCATAGTCAGGATACAGATACACATGCAGTATAGACCTGAATGGGAGGAAAGCCAACTGGGACTAGCAAAAAGCTCAAACTCCATTGTTCCATACGATAAGTCACTGCTGAACATTCACCCTCTTTCTGTGAAAGGTGATACTGCGCTAGGGCAGGCCTCCAGGAACGTGTGGCTATCACAGACTGTGCTCAGACACAAAACAAGGTTATTAGTGTGTATTTACCAGTGCAGGGGGTTGAGGCCTGAGGAACTGCTGCTATAGGGCAGGAGCCTGCTGAGTCACACAAGTTGAAGGTTGCACGGAGAACATTCTGGGATACTTAAAGGAGCGCAGGGAGAGAAAAGTCATTAAAACTGCACTGAATTGTATTATGTGATGTTTAATAGAATTTATTACCATACAAATATACTAATACTAGTAATACTACTACTTCTAATATTAATATTCAAAAGCACAAATGTTTTTTTCAGAACTGGGAGCAGTGCAACCTGACTGACTTTACCATTACATGAGAACTCAACATGAATGCTGCCCTACCCTCCCTTCACCTTCAACTTGCTTTAACTGCACACTGCCTGCTTTCATGCCCTTCTGTGATTACAACCACACCCTTTATTACACATTAAAGCTCAGAATTAACTGATTGTATTTCAGTGTGGCACTACTACAACACGTTGATGAAAGTGAAATGCGATGCGATGGCAGTTAATCAAACCCAGATTTTAGTTCTGTTTCAGGATGGGCAAAGTGCATGCGTGAGTGGGTGAGATTGGTCAAACATCAAGCGGTAGTGGGTGGGACTGGTCAAACTATGCAGAATGGGCAGGATTGGGCAAACTTTGTGCGGAAGGGGGTGGGATTGGTCAAACATCAATCGGGTGTGGGTGGGATTGGTCAAACTTCCTATGAGAGCTGGTGGGATTGGGGTTTAAAGTACATTCCCACTGATTCAATCCCGTTGAGATGTTGAACAGATGTAGTGGCATCAAAAGCATAAATCATTCAAAACATATATACATACAAGTGAAAATAGGCAACTAGACAAATAGCAATATAAAGTCAAAGAGAAATACCAATACTACTAAAAGTAAATTAACCACATGCATAACTTTAACAATAATTTGTAAAACACTTGGCCAAGTTACCACAAACCCACTCTACGTGTTGGCAAAAAGGAACAGACTATCATGAGTAAACCGGGTGACTCAAAACACAACAAAACATAAACATGCCCTTTAAATAACCTTCATATTCTCGGTGTCGAATGATTATGCATTCAATTTCATCCATCCATTTTCTATAGCGCTATCTTATTGGATCACAAGGAAGCTGGAGCCTATCCCAGGGGGCATGGGGCACAAGGCGGGTTACACCCTGGACGGGGTGCCAATCCATCACAGGGCACAATCACACACATTCATGCACTACAGACACTTTGGACATGCCAATCAGGCTACCATGCATGTCTGGACTGGGGGAGGAAACCGGAGTACCCGGAGGAAACCCCCGAAAACTCTGCGCGCGCGCGCGCACACACACACACACACACACACAGGGCCGCGGCGGGACTCGAACCCCCAGCCCGCATGAATCAGTTCATTAAATCAGTTCATTTGATGAGAACAGTTTCAGAAACATTCTTTACACAGCCTGTGTTAAGGATGTGGAGAACCGAGTGCAATGCGCTAAAGTAACTGTTAGCTAACGCTAGCAGTACACACTGGCAATATGATGTAATGCTATTAGCAGACGTAGCTCACATTGTCACTGTGCAGAAATGATATTAGAACAAAAACAAAGATGGTGATAATTAACACAGCGGACTTGTTAAACCCATAATCCCATGAATCGTGTGAGATTAAGTGCAGGATACACGTTTTATTTTGTTTTGCTCAGAAACACAACAACCAGAACAGTAAAATACTCCGCTAATTTACCTGCCCCGATGTTTCAGAAGCTTCGGTAACTAATAATTCAAAATATGTAGCAATAACAAATTAAATCGAGCAATTATAACACTCAAAAAAGATATCTGTGCAGCAGCGCTTGCTATCTCTGCCATAACTTCCCGTTAGCTGTGTATGATTGAAAACACAGGGCGGTATAGGGTGGTTCTTTCAGTCTCGTTAAATATCGCGATAATTCAGGTTGCTGCAGAGCCAACTGTAGTACTGCAACCTGCCACAGGAGGCAGTAAGTGACTATTGCATACATCCTGTCGTATGAAGTACAGCTAACTCAACTCAAGATATTAGCACAGTAGCGACAGTAAACAATAAATAATTACAGCAAGCTGTCTGAGGCAGTTACGATAGTTACAGTCATGTTTAACATAGTTAAGAAATCATCCTTAGACCATCTTTGCCAGCTGGTAAGTGCTGGTAAATGAAAAAAGTGCTACCAACACTTTTAAGGGAAAAGTCAGTAGAAATCACTAGATGATGTCATAAACTAATTTGCATATTAATAGAATCCATCCATCCATATAATATATCACTTGTCCCACACAGGGTTGTGGGGGAGTCTGGAGCCTATCCCAGGGAACTCGGGGCACAAGCCAGGACAGGCTGCCCATCACATAATCGCACACACATTCACACACACGCCCGTTCACAATTTGGACAGACAATTTTAAAATGCCTATCAGCCTACAGTGCATGTCTTTGGACTGGGGGAGGAAACCAGAGTACCTGGAGGAAACTCTCAAAGCTCACACTCCATTTTCTATTTTCTTACATGATATGAATTCTATAATTTCTGTCAGTGTGTGGGTGGTATAAGCAACATTGATCAGTAATTGGTCATTTGGACCAGTGGTGATCAGTGATTTGTCATTGGGACCAATGGTGATCAGTGATTGGTCATTGAGACCAATGGCGATTATTGATTTTGTCATTGGAAACATTAGTGATGAGTGATTGGTCATTGGGAACAATGGTGATCAGTGTTTGGTCATTGGGAACAGTGGTGATCAGTGATTGGTTCTTAAGAACATTGGCACATAGAAGTGCAACAGGCTTTTCACTAAGTTGACCAAGCCTGCTCTTTTAACTCATCTAATAAGCAGCTGTGATGTAAGTATCAAGTGCAGGACAGTTGCTAACATCTGCTCAGAAAGTTGCTAGATTTGTCATCAGGCTCTTTTAAGTCACAATAGATGGAAACAATTTCTGAATTACTGCTGCTAATGCTTCATCCCAGACAAGTTATTTTAAAGAAGTTAACAGAACTGTAAGGCAATTAGAAAATACCCAAATATTATTGATAAATTTAGTCAAGTAATAAGAGACTGGCAAAGATTGTCTTCCAGATTTACCAGTTCAGCATGTGTTTAGGCAGCTGGTACATTGTCGGACCAAGCTGGATATTTCAGCAGGGTTAAACTGCTATAACATCCTGATAGCAATCACTAATCTTTGGTTGTCCCAGTGGTTGTAATCATTCAATCCTTTTCAGTAACCACTTTATCTTGATCAGGAGCCAGGAATACTGGGTGTGAGACAGGAATACAACCTGATGGGATCCAAGTCCACTTGGGGGCACCATGCACACATGCATTCACATACTCATTTATACATAGGGGAAATTTAGTGTAGCCAGTTCACTTACCAGCATGTTTTTGAGAGGTAAGAGGAAACCAGAGAACCCAGAGGAAACCCACACAGACATGGGAACAACATGCAAAACTCACAGAACTGACAGTAACCTGAAATCAGGATTGACACATGATTTCTGATTATCAGTAATAAACAACAGCTTTGATTTTCACTTATGATTTTCATTGATCTTTCTTTATCAGTCTACACAAATATAACATAAACAAACATAATTACTGTAAAAAAAAAAAAATTATAAACAGACCATAAAACACAGAGACCTTTTTATTTAAAAAGTGGAAAAATGAACACAATTTCAAAGACATACAAATAATATAATCTACTCTCCCATTAGATAATTTTATTCAAAGGAGTGGCATTCATAATAATAATTTACAGCATTCTGAATGCATAAATAGAAAATCGTTTACAAAATCCATGCAACAATTTCTTCTATGGTTCACAATTTATCATAAATTACCTGCAAACACTGGAATGCCAAATCAGAAACCTTTTTTTTTCAAGGGTCTTTGAGTAAGAACAGTCATATAAAGATAACAGTACAGTGCTTAATTTACAGGCTTTTCTTGACATAAATGCTTCTCATTTGAAAGGATATTTGAAGGGCAGGGGTACAACATAAAGTATGGTATATTTTCTGATTAATTCTACTTTAACTCATTTGTCTCCCATATATCTCAATTAGCACAAAGACATTGAAAAGACATTTAAAAAAAGGACCTCTAATGCTGATATGTTTATGGGACATATAGATTTTGGGCAGAAAGAAATAATTAATTATGTCCGTTCAAGGACATAGAAAATATGACTCTTGTGATCATGACTTCAAAACGAATTTGGACTGACTTCAAATTGACAACTATCAACATGGGCCAATTACGGATGTTCACAAACATCTGCGTAGGCAGCAGATGGCAGTGAGTTATTGCTTGTGTGATACCACAAGCTCTGGGTCAGTGTTAAATTTAATTATTACCCCTTTCATTTGGTTGTTTTTACTCTTTCAGCAGTTGGATTTTTGCCAAGCAAACTAGGCAAAACAGGATCTCTTTGGGAATACCATAATTCATAAATATATTCACCCAGAGATTATCTTTCTGATATGTATGCTTCTTCCAGATACACAAGGGCAAATATGAGGAACAGCATTTTATATTAGTTCGCTGTAACCATAGTTCAGAATAAATTAGCTGTCTTGAATCTCTTGGAAATATTTTGGGATGTATTTTGTCAAGCGATCTGCTTTGCCTTAGCTGCCATAGATGACTTGCACAAACAGGATTTTACGAAAAAAAAAAGCAAATAAATCTTATAACAAACACACAGTGATATCTGTTTGTGCATTCTCCTGACATTGGATAATATTCTACCATCTTAAATGTAACTACAGAGCATTGTATTTTAGTACTGCAGTTTTAATGTCTTTTTTTTCTTCAAATCACCAAGTAATGTTAAAGTCTTCCAACAACCAATTCAGTTATTGATCACAACTGGATATGACTGGACTGACACTGACCAGTTTTATCACTGACATTTAGCATAACTCTACACACTGGTGTGGCATTAACACGTCACCATCTATAGGATCACTTTTGCTTAGTTTACACCCAAAAAATGGTTAGGTATATAAACTTGAAAACGTGAAGTCACATCATTCCTCTAGTGATATTGCTAAATGTTTTTAGACAGCGCAGGGAGATACAGCTTGCGAAAAATGGAGAAGCATTATTTCTCAGCAATGGCGGGCAGCATGCAGGCATGGATACGGGCTTCCCTCCATGCACTCCGGCACTCAGAGATCCAGTGCGACACAATTGTTTGTTTGTCCAAGCTGCGGCTGCTTTTTGCCCTCCAACCACACTCGACATTGGCGCCATCTAGCTTCTTTCTGCTAAGCGGTGAGCGCTGTGGCACAACAGGAGAGAGGACAGACTCTGGTAGACGCAGATCAGGACAACTGCTTTTGTTCTGGACATCAAGACCAGGGCACGGTACACTGCGTGCCCTGCGAAGGGGAATGCTGACCCTTCTGGTAGAGGAAGAGGAAGCTTCTGCTTCTCTGTAGCCGTAGAGGTACTCCAGCGGGTCAGTCGAAGTTGGGCAGTCCTGCTCTGAACCTTGGGCTTGCTCTTGCTCTGATGAAGAAGGCCCCGGTGCCTCCACCTTGGGTGACTGGGTTGTGGAGGTGTCAGTGGGGCAGGTTAGGGGCTGCGCAAGCTGGCGCAAACGGTGTGGGCGCAAGCATGGTTTTGGAGAGTCCAGCCTGCCGATGGACAGGATGTCACGGTCTGGCTCATGCAAGGGAAATGTAGGCTGGGCCAGCTGGCAGATGGAGTGGAAGTAGTCCTGTGCACTGCTGTGCTGGCTGTTGGTCTGGTTCAGGTCATGCACAAGCTCCTCCGAACCCTCGCGGATGGTTGGGAGGCCTCTCTTAGCCAGCAGTCTAGACCTGGGCCGCATCACTACATAGACAAACATGGCTTCATTATTGTCTGCTCATTCATACTCTTGAGTACGTGCTCATATACTGTATAGAATTATGTCCCCATATTTACATATGTTCTCCATAAAGTATGAATGCACATAAAGCTGCTTGGTGCAAGTAATAATATAATTTCTGTGTTATTGAATAATTAATTTTATTTTTAATCTTGCCCTCTCCCCACTGTAACTGCAAATAATCAATGCACATAATGTGAGACATCGGTTACGGGAAAATGTGCAAACCCAGTCTCCATGGTAACTCCTCTTCCCGTTACATCTCAAATTTCATTTCAACTAGAGAGCACAGACATGCATGCAGCACACACACACACACACACACACACACACACACACACACACACACACACACACACACACTCAATATATACTCTCAATATTTATATTGAGATGTATACACTCAAAGGCTACCAGCTCTCTCTCCTCAACATCAGTACAACCCTACCATTTGGGTGCACAAAGAAATAACAAAGAAAGTAAATAACCCAACGCCCCCTCCATCTCTCCCTCCCTATCCCTTTCTCTGCTAATGTTTACCACCTAATCATGGCAATTGCTTTCTCAGAACCAGAGGGCTAAAAAAACAAAACAAAACAAATCCCTCCTCACAATGCACACCTGGTAGAGCCAACCTGGTGTCCAAACAGCGGTGGCTGAATCAAGAGAATATCTTCAACTTGCAGTCTTCTCCTGTGCATTTACTCAGTTTACATGAGCTTAGAATCTAAATTGCTGTCTGGTTCATTTTGACTATCATCTCCTAATCCCTCAATCCTGCTTCCTTTCTCTCAATATTCAAGAACTCGAGCTAAACATCAAGCCCGAGGTGGTGAGAAGGTGAGGTCAATATTGAGTAATATCAAGAATATCGAGATGCTCCTACCTCCTGTACGTCTCTGGTACCTGGGGGTCTCTAAGTGTTTCCTCTGCCTCCTCTTCTCTCCTTGTTCTTCACAGCTGCCACTGCTCCCTGCCACAGCTCAGCACTCAACTGCTGCTCCACGAGGAAAAACAATGCTTTCCCCCCTCACTCTCCTTCTCTTTCTTCCCTACGTGTGCAATCTCCTACACTCACTAGCTCACTCACTCACTCACTCGCTCTCACTCACTCTCTCACTTACTCTCTCACTTGCTCACTCACTCACTCATTTGCTCGCCCGCTTGCTTCCTCCACCCTCCTTTGGCTTGGGCTAAAAATAGTGCCACCGGTTCATTCCCGTCCCCGTAGCTGCGCACAATCATTTGCAAAATGGATTCGGCTGATGCGAGGAGAGGAGCGTGTTGATAGAGGGAGGGTGGGAGCGAGGGACGAGGCAAAGGGGCGAGTCAGTAGGAGGATTAAGAGGAGGATGAGGCGTAGGAGAATGAAGGAGAAGAATGAAAAAAAATAAGCTTTGTCATTGTATTAGAAGATGAGGACTGATATACTACATTGCTTGTACTATATGGTTAATAGTACAGATCAGGGCAGGTTTTCCCAGAAGCATCGCAGCACGAAGATCATCACTAAATGGTAGAGCAAGCGTGATGTTGAACACTCTCTCTCTTTTCCGGTTAAATGATCTTAACTTTGCGATGCTCAGATCAGTCAGTGCTCAGCTGATGCTGTTTGTTTCACCAGCTTTCATGTAGCTAGAGACTCATTATACTGCACAAGCTTATTAGATCATTTGTTTCCAGAATGAGATATTTAACAAGACCTGTCATACCAAAATTCCTCCCAAGGAATGCTTATGTTCTCTCAAACTATCAACATTCAATAACGCTTAGAAGTACAGTCTTTATGAGAAGCCATCTTAAATCAGTTTTGGCCTTACTCAGATCTTTGTTTTCTTTGTCATTTTCAAAATATTAACCTGAGATTTATGAATGACAGGCTTTATCTCAGGTAAAGTGAGTATATAGGCGTGTCGCTTTGTGTCTATATGAATCCCTCACTCGGTTCATGTTCATAAGGCTTTTGATTGCGTGGCAAGCTTAGACAGTGCCTAGAGAAACAAAACTACAGCTGATTGCTCTCATGCTGCACCTCATAAATGTGTGTGTGTATGTGTGTGGGTGTGTGTGTGTGTGGGTGTGTGTATGTATTGCCAGAATAAACACATTCCCTCACCCGCTTTGTAACTGCACTCTAAGAAATGTTAACCTCGTCAGGTTTTTCTCCTAACACACACACACACACACACACACACACACACACACACACACACACACACACACACACACACACACACAAGGCAAGCAAATAGCTGACAAAGCACTGACTTTCCCAAATGCAGCTTAACTTTAAATTGCTGTAGTCAGGAGGACAAATAAGGAATAAAACATGACAGGGCGTGTTGTAGGAAAAGAATAAAAAACGAGGTGGTGTGATGAGGCCCGACTGAGTTTAAGTTGATTATTTTCCAAAAACGGATGTCCTGGAGTGATTTTTTGATTCCTCTTACAGTACAACAACTTGCCAACAGCTACGATTATTTTCAATTTTATTTATAAACAAGAAGTGACACTTTTAACTGTTTGTAGCTATATTTAATGCCACTGGTACTGGAGACTCCTTCCATAAATGTGAAATAAACATCTCTTTACAGAAAGCGGCACCATATCAACAAATACACGTCTTTGTTAAATAACCACACATTTTTAACCCTTTTATTATTAGTCTTATATTATTATGAAGTCCCTGTGAACTAGCTGTTACTATGGAAACAATAACATACTAGCATGAACATGTTAATATAAAGCTATGATTTGGATTTTAGCAGTCACTATGGACAGAGCTTTTGTTGCTGATATTAATCAACAACTTCTGACCAATGAGATTTGAGAATTCAATTGTACTGTGGCATAAAAATGTATACTACTGTATTTACAGAAAATCCCAGAAAAAATAGACAATTGTTATTCCTCCATTTAAGCTGTGAACGTTGGAACAAAATGTCACTTCTTCAGAACAAGATTGCAGCACAGGACTACATCAAGCACGATAAAAGCACTATACAAATAAAACTGAATTGAATTAAATAGAGTGTAAATATGTATATGCAATATACAGGACAATAAATAGACATGAATACATCGTGTGTAATGAGTAATATTTGAAAAAACAAAAACCATCCGAACCTCAAAATTAACAATAATAAACAAATTTTCAATGTTAAATCAAATCAAAATCCTGTACCTGTACAACTGCTGTGAGGTTGAGGCAGTAGTCAGTGTTTTTATGTCTCACACCTTTATGTTCCTGTTTATGGTCCTATCTGAGGAGCAGAGCATGGAAAAGGGGTGGGGATAAAATTGAGTAGTTTGAGGCAGAGAAGGTGGAGCAGTTTCCGTTTGGCACGTTTTACTGACCAGACCTACTTAATGCAACACGATCCCTCACCGTCAGTCTCGCTGCCATTTAAAGCCGTTCTCCAGGCCTTCAAATCGAATTCACAATTATGGGTGATCTATCTTGTTAAATAGAAGAGTGCTTCAAATAGAAGGATGGAGTTAGAAAGCAAGAGAAATAGAGAGAAAGAAATGGCAAGGGAGGAGAAGAGAGAAAGGGGGAGTGTGTCTCTTTGAGCTGTCTATGTAGGTCACATGCATGAGCCAGAAAGAAAAAGTGGATTCAGGGAGAAGTTTATAGCAATGCGGATTCTAACCTGGTCCCTGTGTAGACGCAGGTAGAGGGGACGGACAGAATTGATCAAAATGAGATATACAGTCAGGAATCTGGAACAGGTTCAACTGAATTGGCTCATTCAGCAATCCTGCGTCAGTCTTGGACTTCAGTGTAGAAGCAGAACTCTGCTGTGGAAAACCTCATGTGTGTTGGGTTTCAACCACAAAAATTCTATTAGATCCAAGTGCTCATGGGTTCCTTTAAGGAATTAGTGCTCAGGTTTAAATTATATGTACTGTGAAAAATTATACATCATCAACAGCTAACAATATTTGCGTAGCAGAACATTTTATTAACTTTACGTGACTAGGAGCTTTAGGTTCCAACATTCAATCATTTATTTTTCTGGATATTCTAAGGGCATTTTCGCTTATTTAGATTTAAGCATACACATAGGATTTAATACTTAAAGTGCACCTATTATGGTTTTTCACATTTTACCTTTCATGTAGTGTGTTATGTAGCTGTTTGTGAATGTAAAAAGTCTGCAAAGTTTCAAAAATCAAAGCGCATGACAAACAGAGTTATTGACTCCCAAAAGAAGGAAGCGATTCTGAACAGCTTAACTGAGTCATTAGTAATTCCAGACTTACTTCTTATACAAACCTACGCAGGTTTGTAACAAAAAGCTCCGCCTCTGGTCTTGATTGGCTGCTCGCTGACAGCGGTAGACCAATCACAACAGACTAGGACATCTGACCAATCAGAGCAGAGTATGCTCTCTGAAAGGAGGAGTTTAGAATGAATCTTTTAGAACGGATCATCTAATGAGTTATTTGTGACACTGGGAAAAAAGGTAATGCTGCAGTTTAAATTATGAGCACATTAAAGTGTTTTTTGACCTTGGATGCATGTAAATCTATTGTATGAGACTTCTAAAACAAAATTAGGCATGTTTCAAAACCATAATAGGTGCACTTTAAGCTCTAACTTAAGTGAGATTTAGTGACATTTACACACACACACACACACACACACACACACACACACACACACACACACACACACACACACACACACACACACATAAATGTAGTTTCCCCCCAAAAAAACAACAACAAGAGACCATGGACTTAAGTCCATTTTTCTTGCGTGATATCAGGTATAGTGTCCACCACCATCATCTGAGAGTCTGATATGTCACAATATGTCATCCTGAAATGTATGTTTTGGACTTTGTAAATAAACCTGAGCTTAAATACCTACAACTGGCACAATTAATTAATTAATAATCTCATCCCTTCAAAGTTAGGAATAAAATTATGAAAGTGCGCTGTACGTGTAGCAGATGAATGCTTGGTCAGCTTGTCCTTTAAACAGAATGCACGTTTTCTTTAAGAACACATTGAATCAGCAATCAGCAAACTCACTACATTACTTCTGTTCCGAAAACACGCCTCGGAGAGTAAATACTAAAGTTGTGCCCCAAATGACGTACTATACACTTACCCTATGCATTATATATTCTGCCGTCTTGTGTGTGGATTTTAGAAAGGTAATATTGTCTCAAAAGGAACACTAGCGGTTTTTTACTAATCGGAAGTATAAGCTGCTTCCTACTTGATGGCGCATGACGTCATATATGCACGCTAGCATTAGCAGACACTCAGAGTCACCGACAATGACTTTCTTCAGTTTACTGTTTCTGTCAGCGTTACCTTTTATTGCCAACATGACCTCAGTCTCCATCAGACGGAGGCGAAATCGTCACGTGACTGAGGAAGAAAGCGTGTCCAAGTCCTCTAAGGCAGGAGTGCATTTTATATTAAACACTGCGGAGATCAAACAGTGATGCATGAGCACAAACTTGTTTATATCCAAAATGCTCCACTGTGTGCAAGGGGCAGGGGAAACTGGTGCAAGCTGCTTAAAAGGTTTAGTTTAATATCAGTTTATTGTCATTATATGGTGTGACTTCTGTCATTTATTATAACGGAAGTGATGTGTTAGTAACAAGGCTGCGTTGCTCCTCACGTGTGGTGTAGACACGGTGACACAGTGGGAGCGCGAGTAAGATCTGTAATGTCTAATTAAAACACTATAATCAAAAATAAACACAAGTAAAATAATGTCTAAAGGCAGCGAGTAACAGAAACCACAAGGTGCAGTGAAAGTGAGGTTTTTATGACTCATTTAGGACTGTAGTTTAATTTTGTGCTTTTTGCTTATCCTTAAAAAATAATGCATAAATACTTATATATAATATAAACTAATATATATATATATATATATATATATATATATATATATATATATATATATAAACACACACACACACACACACACACACACACACACACACACACACATATACAGTATCTCATAATATATATTTAATATATATATATATATATATATATATATATATATATATATATAATTTTTTAAATTATTATTATATATAATATTTTTTTTAAAATTTATTTTAGTTTATATTATGTATAGTATTTATGCATTATTTTTTATGGATGCACAAAAAGCAAAAACCACAGAATTAGACTACAGTCCTAAATGAATAATATATATATTCTGGTGCGTGTGTGTGTGTGCGTGTGTATGTATTGGGTTCTTTTCTGTTTTGGACAAACAGTTGTGTAAAGCTTTAGGCTGAAGTTTATATTTGTAACACTCAGTTTGTGGATTTTATTTTAAATAAACAAATAATAGGTACTGAACCCAAACCCTGATTAACTGAAAATAAATAAATATATAAAATAATTGGCCAACCAATTGATTATGAAAATAATAGTTAGTTGCAGCCCTAATCACAAATTATCACAATATACTAGACTCAGATTAATTCCAATGCTCGCCATCTTCTCGCTAATATATCATCATATTTTTATTTTTTTTATTTTTAAATGGTCTTTTAATGCTAAATCATAATCTCTGTCTTTATTCCGCATTTTCTATCACTGATTTTTTTCTCTCTCCAGGTTTAAAGGCCAGTGTTTGTGTTTAATTGATGGTCTAGACTCTAGACGCTACTGAAAACCTCAGCTCGGATACTTCACCTCAAGATAAATCAGTAGCTATGAACTACACTCAGGTAATTTGTGTTATCTGAATGCTGCACCCAGAAAATTGTCTTAAGTATGTGCATAACACGAGTCTGAATGAACAGAACTTTTCCCATGAAAATATGGACATAATATTTTTGGCCATTGTGATTAAATCTTCTACAGTGTCACTGCAACCGTTAAATTGCATGAACATTAACAACAAGCTTTTATAATGCAAGTGTTTGCTGTTAGTTGTCTGAGCAACCTTCTTAGAACATTATGAAGCAAACAAGGACATTATAAAAGCTTGTTGTTAATGTAACAAAAAAAGTGCTATCTCATACATTTTGTGTTATTTGTTACTATATGCTGTACTATTTGACAATAAATACTATATGACTATACTTTCCACCTATGCACATTGTTGCCATATGGCAACAATCTACCAACTACATCTCTAAAAAATGTTTTCAAATATTTAAAAAAATATATTTTTATTAATCCATAAAAATGTATTTTTGAGGTAAATGTAATAATTCATACAGTAAAGGGTTAACTTTCAGGACACATTGGAAATTACGTGGAAAATATTTGGACACCAAATAATTTTCATTTAGGGCGCATGGTGGCTTAGTGGTTAGCACGTTCGCCTCACACCACCAGGGTTGGGGGTTTGATTCCTGCGGCTCTGTGTGTGCGGAGTTTGCATGTTCTCCCGTGCTGTGGGGGTTTCCTCCAGGTACTCCGGTTTCCTCCCCCAGTCTGTTGAAGCATGTCTTCATAAGACATGCATGGTAGGCTGATTTGTGTGTATGAATGTGTGTGTGATTGTGTGCCCTGTGATGGACTGGCACCCTGTCCAGGGTGTACCCTGCCTTGTGCCCGATGCTCCTTGGGATAGGCTCCAGGTTCCCCCGCGACCCTGAAAAGGATGGATAATTTTCATTTAATAGCTTTACGTTACAGCAAATTAACCATCAACATCATTTGTTTTCATGTGTGATGTCATGCACCTCCAGCCTGACTGGCTTCACAACAAACTCATACCAGCATGAGGTCATCCTGAGTGCTCTGTGCGCCAGACGTCACCTGTGTTTATTTTGATCCTGCTGAGAGCAAAATATGTTTTGAGAACAGACATAAGTGCCCTTTTGCCTACAAAAGTCAACCTTGTTTTGGCCCCTTGGCCGGATTCCATACCACCAAGACAAGTGTAACTCACATATGAAGTTCAGGAAGTCTAAAATCCATAGAAGAGAATCTTTACAAATGTCAGTGCTGGTTTTATTATTTGTATTAGGTAATGTCAAGAAGCATTTATGTATAAATAGTGAAGAAAAGATTTCCAATATGCCATGATGAAACACTGAAGCTTTGGGACCTTCTCATGTGTATTATTGGTCTTGTATATATAGTAGGGCTGGGCGTTATGACTCTTCTGAAATATTGTGGATATCATGATATCTTTTTATTGTTTTCATTTTTTTTTTTTTAAAGAATAACTACAACCTCAGTGGAAGAAGTGGATGTCAAGTTTTCTCTTTAAAATTGTAAAATAATTTTTAAAAAATCTTTTTGAGTATTAAATTTTTTTGTGTGTGTTTTATGTAAAGAAATAAATGGTTGACTCTTAAAAAAAAGAAATGTATCATATATTTGCTTACTAATATGTCGCTTATTTATAGCGACATAAAGTGACATCTTAGGAAGTGGAAATATCTTGAATATAGCTGCTTATTTCCTATTAGTATACAGTATTTTATTTTATTATAAGAAGACAATAAACCAAAATATATGATTATTAAACCTATCTAGACAATAATTTTTTTATTTCAAGCTTGAAATAATCTTGTTCTATTGGTAGATATTTTTTCTCATTTTAAGCACTTATTAGTGGAAAAAAAGAAAATAATCTGCCAGTAGAATAAGAAAATTTGAAGACTTTAATGAGTAAAAGAATCTATAAACAGGATAAATAATCTTATATTTGATTTATAATAATTTCCTAGTAAGAAATATTAGAGAAATTTGCCCAGATTTAAGATATTTTCATTTTTTAAGAGATTTTTTTTTTTTTTTTTTGCAGTGTACTGTATTGCTGGCAGTTTGTGAATAAACTATATATGGTGATACTTGAGTTGAGTGTAAGTACTCTTTACTTGTACCTGGAAGATATGTAGAGGATATGATAAAAATATGTTTAATGCTTAGCCTTAGCAAAAGTGTAATAAGTCACTGAGAAAAACCCTTTGGAAAATGGACTTCTGGCCTGAATACTTGTTTGTGTTTGAAAAAAACAAAAACAACAACAAAAAAAAGACTAATCTTACCTACTGCACCTTTAAATGAATCTGTCAAAACAGACTGATCAGGGTGTTGGTGAAAACAAATGGCAGAGGTTACATCTGACCCAGTTATGTCTTTGTGTTGTTGTGTATCACAGGGAGCTGTTGCTCTGTTCGTTCAGGAAAGCAAGACACGTCGGTTGATACGGGTCAATACTGTAAACAGGGAAAGTCACGAGGCATGAAGCCTTGGCATGGACAACTATTACACTATAAACACCTGACCGAAGTTCTCATAGATTTACCAATCTGTGTCAAAAGTCCAGGAAGGTCAGAACCTTCGAACAATAAAAGTCACATTTTCTCAACTTAGATTAGAAATTGAATAACAAGCCAGTTTCTTGTTTATTAAAAATTATTATTATTTATGTATTTTTATTTAATTATTATTATTTAATTCATCCTGGCTATGACGTTAATCTAGCGCGATAGGAACTAGATGGGGTAGTCTACCAGAAGATCACTATGGCTATGTGGACCAACCTAGTCTAACTATTGTAAGTAAAACAGGGATTCAGTAGTTTTACTTAAAACATCTTGATGGTAAGTATAAGGTTCACCTGTTGAAAGGCGCCTGAGGAAAAAGTAAGGCAAGTACTTGGAACGGAGTCCTTGGAAAGACAAACTCACTGCTATAATGTGCATGAGGGCTTGTATCCCATTGCAGTCTTACCTGAGATAAGGGAGATCTACAAAGTAAACAATATGAAATCGCAATTTCCTCACACATCGCCCAGGATAATAAGGTCACCCAATCTGCCAACCACTGACATATACTAAGACTGGAAAACCAAAAAATAAGCAATTCTCCGTGGCCATCTATAATGTGAAAATGTTTAACAACACAATCTGCACCGAAACAGGCGAGTATATCACACACAAAATCGACCGTATAATAGCTGACTGCGAGAAGCACAACATTGATCTCGTTGCTAACCAAGAACACAGGCTCAAAACAACGGAAATTTTTGGATATAGCCAGCATAAACAACACAACAACTGGACTCTGGCACCTTCAGATTCATCAACCATCAGCCATGGAGTAGCCATTTTGTACAACAAAAATATATCTGAACTGATAACTTCAATAACAGTAAAATCAGAACATATAAAACAGTGAATATCAAAGGCAATCCACAAGTATGCATAGTATCAGCATACTCCCCAACAGAAACAGCCGATGACCAAGAGAAAGATGTTTTCTACAGTGATCGCAACAAGCTCATCGATTCAGTCTCGACACACACAGTCACGAATATAGCCAGAGACTGCAATGAGACTTCAAGAATTGGAAAAAATAACCATAAAGCCAATCCAAAAGTAGAAGGAAACCACTCCTATCACACAACCACCAACAACAATGGACCAAGAATGAGCCGCATGTGTGCGATGGCAAGCCTTTCACCAGCAAATTCATGGTTTCCTAATCGACCTACCAGAATACGAACATTCAGTCCTAAGTCCTAAAGGCGATTAGTACCAAATACACCACATCCTGTTTAGCACAACGTGATGGACTTCAGTAAAAGAGTGTCGAGGATATAACATCTGCAGCATCGGATCAGACCACAAAATAGTTTGTGCTAAATTTAAACTCAAATTAAGAATAGCACAGATCTAATGCTGGACCAACTTTCATGAATGAAAAGTTAGCACTAACAACAATCCGAAATTAATTCAACATGGAAGTATAAAAGTGATTTGAACTCCTCTTTTCAATGCCAATGCATTGAATGATGCACTTATAAAAGCAAGCCAAAAGGTCCTAGGAAAGAAACCAAGAACTAAACAACTGAGTTGGGTCAGCAATACAATGCTACAACTCATCAGCGAAGAAGGAGAACTTAAAGCAAAATTCAAGCGTATTCATAAACCGAAAGACAAAGAAGCATGGAAAGCAATACAAGCAGAAGTAACAAAATAATTTGAGAAGGACAACAATAATGTTCTCATCAACCAATTAGAAGCATTAGTGTTCTCATACAAGAAGCCAAGCATCAAAAAGTCTGGAAAATTGTCAAAAACATTACGGTTAAGAAGAAAAACCCTTCTACCTCCAAGGATCACATACTTAACAGTGCAACTCCAAGTTCAAAGTCACAGCTTTTAAGCGAATGGACTAAATATTTTTCAAATCTACTGAATAATAAGAGCTCCAGAGTTAGCACGAATAATTATCCAAAACCAACAAGAAACAACAAAGAAATACGAATAGGAAACATAACTCGAGGAGAAATTGATTTAGCAACCAAGCGCCTAAACAGAAATAAATCACCTGGCAATGATTATAAAATCACAGCCGAAGTTTTAAAGGATGGAGGAGAGTTTACACATCACCTGTCAACTAGTTTACAACCAGCTGAATGCACCAAAACAATGGACTACAAGCCTGATTGTGCCAATACCTAAAAAGGGTAACCAGCAGCAAATGACAAACTATCACGTTATCAGTCTTATGTCCATAGCATCAAAAGTATTTAACCGAGTGTTTTTCAACTGAATCAGTGATCCTATTGATAAACAGCTCAGAAAGAATCAAGCAGGATTTTGAACAGACATGGTTGCTCATAACAAATCCATATTCTTCACAGAATTATAGATGGCGCATATGCACAAGACATTTCATTGTACATTGTACGTTCATCGACTTTAAGGAAGCTTTCTACTCATATTGACAGAGGAATGATGTTATGGAATATCATCAGAAATTGTTAATGCAATCAAATTCATGCATGATCATTCAACAAGCCAAGTCTATGTAGGAGGAGAGTTTTCAGAGCCATTCTCTGAACAGGAGTACTACAAGGAGATGTCCTGGTACCGTTCTTTTTGTATTATTTTTATAATTGTTATTGATTATATCTCAAAGTTATCTGCAGATGATTTTGGGTACAAAACACACAAAACAACATCTCAGCCCAAAACCCAACGAACACTACAATCAAGAGCATCAAGAGAAGATAAGATAACGGATCAAAAGCTGAATGACCTTGCATTAGTGGATTACATCGCACTTCTAGAAAACGATAAAAATCAAGCACAACTACAACAACTATCTGCCCATCAACAAAATGCTGCCAGAATAGGACTTGATATTAATGTAGACAGTATAAATCCAACTTAATGCCAAATCTCAGACAAAGCCACACCTAGTTCTCGATTTTAAAGAAATTGCTATTGTCGATGATTTCAAGTATTTGTCAACTGAGAAGGATGTTGAAAATAGAATATCCCTTGCTTGGGTCACCTGTGCAAAACTAAAAAAAAAATCTTGAGATCAAAGAAAGCTAATGATAAATTTAAGATGAGGTTATTTAATGCAGCATTCATATCAGTGTTACTTTATGGATTCTTATAAATGCAATAGGACAGAAGCTAGTGGCAATTCCTGCCACATTTGGCAGGAATTGTTATCGTATCATGTTGTGAATAAATCAAGCTGAAGAATGAGACAGCTGCAACTGTGAACATTTATGCCCTCTACAAGTCAGAAATGAAATCGTCATATCGACCAGGAAGACCGTGCTTATCATATCTAGACACGGTGTACAAACATCTGGTGCACTTAGACCTTCAAAAAGAACCTCTTTCAAAACAAGTAACCAGATGATACAGGATAGAGAGTTGTGGAAAAGTACTGTCACGCCTAAAGAGCCCACATGATGATGATGATGATGATTATGATGATGATGATGATTATTTAATCAGTGCCTCTTAATACACTAATATGAAGGAAATGTTTGTAAGAGTCCACAGTTTATTACATACCAGCTGTGTGACTAGATTGGCACAAGAAAAGCAAACATACAGTGCACTACTTTAAACAAGGGAAATTCTGGTTGATGATTAATGACTTGGCACACACACACACACCCCAAAGCACTGGCAGCCTATTTACAGACTAGCGACCATTTCTCACCTTGTTTTCATCAGTATGTCATGTTGTCCTTCATATCGCCTCCCCTTTATGACGACACGGCAGTGATAACAGAGTACCACAGCCAACAGCTCGAGAAATATTGTGGATCATCCAATCTCGATCATCAGGTTACTTTCTCATCCAAAACCAGTTCACCTCAAATATCAATCTAATCAAATACGGTGTTCAGACCAAAGCCAAGCCCACAGATCGAAGATCTGAATGCTAATCCTAAAGGTCGAGCTTTCTGAATTATTAGGTAACATGACTGACAAGCAAGTATAGATACCTTTTTGTGTTGATTGTTTGGATTTTCGTGATCCACATACTAAACCGTGCTTTATGCACACTTACACTTACATTTACACTTTGTGTTTTTCTCAATGCTTTATAACACTGTTCAAAACGCATAGGTAACTATGCAGGGACTAAGCAGGAAGGAATCAGTAGTTTTTAAAAAAAATGTGAACCCTACCACTGTTCACCCTTAAATGCTGGAAAACACTGAAAGAAACAGGGCTGCTAGAAAAATAAGTCTTTTTTTTCCATTGTTCTTTTACATTACAATAACAACAGATAGCAATAACAGCAAATAACAAATTGCAATTTGCACAACTTTAGTCAACTCCTGAACTTCTACAGTTCCTCAACCTCAGCTACTTCACTCAAGTTCATAACTTGATTATATCTAATGTGACTGAATAAGCTAAGGAATCATCTTTCAAAACAGTAATGCCTTTATCAAATCAAATCAAAGAACCGTTGTTTATAGTTGACAACAATACTTATGTACTTAATTACTACAGTTTTGGGGTTTGTTACATTCAAGAAAGATCAGATATGTTTGCTCTATATGATATCAGAATCTACTATAATATATAATAATTGACAGTAATATAACATAGTATAATATAATATGAAACGGTGTAAGTACATATTTTAATGTCACATTTTCTGCATATACCAGAAAAGCAATTTGTGTGTAAATAGTGTGGGTAAATAGTTAAATAAATAGGTGTGTTCTGTCATAATTAAATGTCATGTCCTTGTTCACCATGTTTGGTGGCTTTGTGTGGGGGCGTGGGTGGGGCGCAGTAGCCGGTGAAGCCACCTCCCTGAAATGAGTTTTTGCAGGTTGGGATGTCTGTTTTAGTAAAACACTCACAATGTGGTGTACTTGACAGTTAATACCATGTTTTTTTGTTTTGTTTTGTTATGTTTTTTTTTTTTATAACTTTGGGGAAGCTGAAGTGTAGAATGATGTCATCAAAATCGGTGGTAGAGAGAGAGAGAGACTATACATTTCTAATGCATATATCTTCTAAATGTGAATTGTGTCATTGTTTTGGAGCACACTAGTTTATAGATAACCTTAAGGCTAACATATTCATACTTAAAGCCACATAAATTTCATGGGGGCTTTCATGAAAAGTGGTGACAGCAATGGAGAGCACAGACAAGGTCATGGTGAGGAAGAAATAGAAACAGTCAAAAAAAAAAAAAAAAAGTGATGTATGGCATTACGCACATGATACCCCCTAATTCTCAATTCCGCACAGCAAAAAAGGTAATTTGACTCAGAAATCTCACTCCAGCCAGGAGTTGGCAACCCTGCATTTGACCACTGCAATCCCAAGTATTGCAGAACATTTGACAGCTGTTTAGATCATTTAAAAATGAATCTGTTATGCTTATGTGCATTTTGCTCTAGCGTGTAACCAACAGCCTGATCAAAGCATAATGTTCAGTATGTAAGGAAATCACATTTAGCTATCAAGCTAGTAATTAAAACATCTTTAAGCAGACTGACCATTTTTATTGCCATGTTTATTTATCTAACGTCATCTCTGCAGGCAGATAGCATATACAAGGTTAGAAAGTAAATAAAATGTCTGCACTGTGGTGAAATATATTTATGCTTTCTTAAAGTAGATGTGTTTACGTATGTTTTTGTGCAAAAAAAAATTGGTCACTTCATTTTTAGCTGTTTGCAATTTAGCTGTTTTCGCAAACTGTCTCATGTTTAATGTGATTCTACGACCCTAGTCTTGCTCACCCACTTGCTTTTTGTGTTCTACTTGCATCTGTTTTTCACCTTTAGCTGCTTGTATGAACCCTAATAGCAGATACAGTATGTTTGCCTGTGATTTGTTCCCAGTCATGGGCTTCCACTACATTTCTTGGAAGAACCTTAACAAACATGCTTTGAGTACACACATGACCTGCTCGTCTCTCACACACATAAACAATTACCTTAATGGAAAAGCTCTACAGAATCAGTCACTAAATGAAATGGTAAACATGACCTGATGCAAAGAATCCTGGTAGTTCAGAAGCAATAAAAGAACTAAACAGAACAGGACTTACAGCGCTACAAGATGTTAGCATTGTGATGGAATTGGTAATAGTGTAAAGGTAGCAAGTTAAGTTCATTTTTAGGATGCTATTCTTTGTTCATGTTATCTTTGGAACAATTGATTCATTTAGTTCTGTAGAGTTATAATTGTATGCAGTGGTCAAAAATGAGAAGTGTAGCAATCGCTAGTAGAGACAGGAATCACTCTGGAGCAGCAGACAGGACAGTTAATGATATGACCTTTTTTGTTTTTGTCTCACACACTATGACAATGGCGAACACAATTAAATTTCTTTTAAAAATTGAACACATTACTTTGCCTAATTAGAAAGGATGGGATTAGCTAATCTAAGCTACACTGTTATCTAGCTAGCTATGTAACTAGCCAGGTTCTGAATGTGTCTTTGAGGTGCAATTATAAGCAAGCTGAAACGATCATAACTGCACTAATGGCTTATTAAATTATTAACATCTTATTAAAAAAAAAAAAAACCTTTCACATTGGAAAGATTAACAAGCTAAATTTCTTTGCAATTTGAAACATTGATATGGCGATATGTTGTCAGAAAGGGGTGCTGGCTTTTAGACCAAAGTACATCTTTCTGTTCTCTCAACTTCCTATTTTAAATTCAGTAGATAGAATCCTATAGCATTAGTCAAGTGTGATAGCCTCCTGTTTTAATTTCATTTGAGGCTATGTCATTAATTAATGTTGTCACGATCTGCTCCTGGTGACGTTTATATCATTATCAAGTGACTTAGGAAAACCAGCAGTACACTGAGCTAGAAAGCTAGTTATTATGGCTTTTCAGTATACAAAAGTATAAAAAAAAAAAAAGTCATTTCACAATTTTATTGTAAATAAAATAAAAATAAATCTACAGTATGTTGCTTGACTCAGGTGTTTTGCCAAATTGGTATAAAAATGGAAAGCATGAAGGTTTATATACAGTAGGTGCCATCTAGTATCATACAACAACAATAAGCACAATAATAATTATAATGATGATGATGATGATGATCGCCTCACACCTCCAGGGTCGGGGGTTCGACCCCCATGTGTGTGTGCGGAGTTTGCATATTCTCCCCGTGCTGCGGGGTTTCCTCTGGGTACTCCGGTTTCCTCCCCCAGTCCAAAGACATGCATGGTAGTCTGATTGGCATGTCTAAAGTGTCTGTAGTGTATGAATGGGGGTGTGAATGTGATTGTGCCCTGCAAAGGATTGGCACACTGTCCAAGGTGTACCCCGCCTTGTGCCCCATGCACTCTGGGATAAACTCCAGGTTCCCCGTGACCCTGAAAGGATAAGTGGTATAGAAGATCTTCAAACAACTTTAAACAGCTTTTAAATCTACCAAACCCATATTAAGCAATGCCACAGTATTAATTATATTCTGCTCAAAATATATCAACCATTGATCTTGTACTATTCTACATTTCTACATATATGTATTCTATAAATAGAAATGTATTCTACATATTCTACTCTACTATACTACATTTTCTCCTCACTGTAATCTACAAAATGAGATTTCCTTGCAAAATGTGCACTTTTAGTGTAGTTAGAGGTCAGTCAATAAAACTCCAGATGGCAGATGGTACCATTGTTGTTTGTTAGCCACCTGTTTAATCTGTCATCTTTCCTGGGAGGTGCTACATGATGAAGTGGGTGCCAAAATTTGTGTGTCCTTCACCACCTGCATGTCAACTTGTCTCTTGTCTGCTCTGATATGGCTTGAATTGGGTCAGTCTCTGGTAACTATTTACATCCTATTGTCATCCTCTTCCCTTCCTGATTTATGTCATATTCTACATATGCCCTAACAAAAGTCTAGCTGGTGAAGGGATGGACCAATCAGTCGAATTTTCGTACAAATTGTTGTGTGTGCCACACATACTGTAGAGCTGCAGAACACTGTGATACTGCATACTGTGAGTCTGCTTTTAATGCCAGCTTTAAAGTAAAGTGTCCTGAGATAAGGGTCCTTGCATACCTTACTCCTTTTGTCCTTCTCAGTAGCACAAAAACAGTGAATAGACGCGTAGCCACACCGCTAGAATATGCTACAGCTAAGTGGCACTACACCACATCTTAAAGGACATAATTACAGGCTACTTAGCATTGCGCCCCTCTACACAACATCACATCAATTACATGGTAACAAATGAGAAGCTAAACTGCGTTGTTATTAGTACTCAATGCTGTCATTCAGAACAGCTGAGGTGATTACAGACTCTTCTGGTGCAAGAACACAGGTGCTGATTAGGATGGAAAGTCAAGTAATTTACTGTCATGTGCTCATGATACGGTGAGATTAAGAATATTGTGAAAGTCTTATCTCAGGGTGGCACTCTTAAACGTGTCATATGGGAAGTTTGGGACGAAAAAGAGGTGATGTTAGAAAAGAAGGGACTATTGTAGTATGTTATATACACTAATTTCACTAGTTTCAAATAGAATACTTGGTTAATAGACAGGAATAAATCAATACAGTCTGATATACACTATTCAGTATGTTAGAATTAAAGCAGGACAAGGCAAGCTGCTATAGGAAAATAATCAATGATTGGAAATAGAGATACAGTTCCACCCTGAGGTTGGTTATTTTCACTGTCCGAAAGTGTTTTATCCTTCTTTATATATATATATCCTCTACCAAATGTCACAGCAGGTGTGAGACGCTGTGGCTTGTAGGCCTCTCCAGGTCTCTGTCTAACCATTAGATGACCAGGAAGTGAGCAAAGCTGAAATTTGGACTCATCAGAGATGAGCTTACTCCAGTCCTCTTCGGTCCAATCCTTATGGTCTTTGCAAACCTCAGCCTTTGCTTCTCATGGATGAAAAGTTTTTATTCTAGCTTTGCATGACTTCAGCCCTGCCCCTAGGAGCCTGTTTTGAACTGTCCGCGCTGTGCACTTTACCCCAGCTGCTCTTTGCCATTCTTTTTGTAGGTCACCTCTGCTGGTCTGTGGCTTTGTTGTCCCCAATATCTCCTCCTTGACCTTGTTCTTATGAACTGCCGTCCTTGAAATTCTACGGATGGAAGCAACCTCACGCTCACTGTATCCCTCTGCCAGTAAAGCCAGAATTGAACTCTTCTTTTCCTCACTTAAAACCTTATTTTTCATCTCTTTTGGCATGATCAATAGTTATTTTTTGATTCCAGTTACTTTTGAGCTACTACTAGCCCTGTCTTTACCATCTAGCTGGTCCTATTGTAAGAGAATAGTGATGACCACAGCAGTGGTTTTTACACTTTTTCTCGATAAATAAGATTTGGTTCAGGTGATCACCTAAGCAGTACCTCATTCAGTAGACACACACACACACACACACACACATACACACACACACCCCATTTCGTTCCAATGTATACAAGCTATATAGAGGAATGACAATAAAAATCCAATTGACTTGACTTTATTTATTATTGGAAAACACTTCATACTTTTAACCATTTACAGTTACATTTCATGTTATAGATATCTACTCGACAAGTTAGTGCCTGTTACAAAGAGCTGAAATTTCTTAAGAATGCTTCCATAAATGTTAAATAAAAAGCTCCTTGGAAAAAGCTTCAGCAATCAGCAGTTATACTGTATGTTTTTCTTTGTTAAAAAATGCTTTTCAAATCTATTTATTATTAGCGGAAGTTTATGCAGAGTGATTATGCCACCACTGATAATACGTATATTTAAATGAACGCATTAATATAAAAATGTGATTTTAATTAGGGCTGGTCCTACTGTCAGAATTTTTAGAATTTAGTAGCACTGTGGTAAATTAAAGCAATAAGACATACTACTGTATAAGTGGGATACTGTATGGGAAACAGTACATTATAAGGGCTGCATGAAAGAAAGCATACTTAGTTGAGTTTGTGATTTACAGAAATATGATCAGGCCTTCGTTTGAAATCAGCTGGAGTTAGTTATGCAGTTTTATTCTTAGGAATATGATGACCTCATTCTTCACCCAGTGATGCATCTTGTGAAAATGCTCTCAGTGGTGCAATAATAAGATTTTTCATTTCTTCCGTTTCTTGAGAAATAACAATCTTATCTGTGCTTATCTGAGGACCAGGAGAGGCAGTCAGACAACTACGTATTTACATTAAAAGCATTTGGCAGACATTTTTATTCATAGCGACTGCTTTGTTGTTTCCATCAAAAACATATCCTCATGCTAGTGCAAACAGCATCTGAGAATATTATCAACCCTGTTACACTTTTTTTTGGTACCTGGTACTCATTTAAGTGCTTAGTGAAAAGGAAATGTTCGTGTGAAGACAGCTAGTGACTCAGAGCCATGGGAAGAGCCATGGGAAGTTCATTCCGCCACCTCAGAGCCAGTACACAATATATGTCTTCCTCGTCTTTTGAAGGATGGTGAGGATGGTGGGTCAAGTTGAACCACGCTTAAGGCTCAAAGGGAACTTGGTGTAGAACAGGTTGAATAAGACAACCAGGAACCTGAAGCTGTGACTGCTTTCCACGAATGTGATTAATAGAAGCATGATTGTTTCTGAAATCAACAACAATCAGGATGAAGTTGTTTTGAGACACCATACAGCCTGGGTATGTACCTTTCTCCGGCAGACAAGCACATAATTGCTGCTTAAGAGGGTGATCACTGTGGTGTTGTTTGCTCATATGATAATGCTGTGATAGTCCGTAGAGTCATAGTCTATTAGTCATCAACCTAACAGATGAAGTACAGACTTTAGAGCTGTAACGAAGGTGTAGAAGGACCAATATTAACATCAATAATACCAATACAACGCTAAACTGTAATCATGCACTATATGGTTAAAAGTTTGTGCACACCTGGCCATCACACCCCTATATGGTTCTTTTGCAAACTGTTGCCAGAAAGTTGGAAGCACACAATTGTACCGAATGTCTTTGTATACTGTAGATTCAAGATTTCCATTCACTGCAATTAAGAGTCCCAAACCTGTTCCAGTATGACAATGCCCCTGTGTACAAAGCGAGCTCCATGAAGACATTTGCCAAGGTTGGAGTGAAAGAACTTGAATGACCTGCACAGAGCCCTGACCTCAACGCCCTGAAAACCTCTGGGATGAATTGGAGTGCCAACTCCTCACCGGTGTCAGGCCTCCTCGCCCGACATCAGTGTCTGACCTCACTAATGTTCTTGTGGCTGAATGAACACATATCCCCAAAGCCATGCTCCAAAATCTAGTGCAAAGCCTTCCCAGAAGAGTGGAGGCTGTTGCAGCAGGAAATTGGGGACCAACTTTGGAATGGAATGTTCAACATGCACATATGGCTGTGGTCTTTAAACATATGATAGAATACTGTCAGGCCTAACCTTTGCACCATAAGTGGGAAACATCATTTTGTTAATTTTATTTCTAAAAACCCCACAAAAAACAAAAATCATAACATAACAGTTTTCAGGGCTGAGTCAAAAAACAGTGGTAGCTAAGTCTCTTGTTTATAAAAGGCAAAGTTATAGTATTAACTTGAGGCAAGGCATAAACATCAGCTCACAAGACTGTGTTTTGACTTGACAGTGAGTAGCTACAGGATAGGCAATGCAGACAATTGCTTGGAATTTTGAGAGGGTTTCCTGAAGGCCAGCAACAAGTCTATAAAAATGTCAAATATTAAAGGGGCCGTTCTTGCTAGTGGGACCTGCAAAAGCTTATTTTGAATTGTCATACTTTTCTAAGCAGGAAGCAGGAATGTGGTAAGTGGTGGAGATAATCTAATAAAGAAATAATTATGGATGAAAACTGTAGGCTTAGCCATGTAGTAGTCTAACACTAGCTTAACATCATTATTGCAAGGAAGCAGCTAGGTAGGAGTTGGTGTTGGAGCATGTAATGTTTATTATTTAGCTAGATTTTTTAGTAGAATTTGTCCTATTGTCTTTGTAGGTCATGTTGTAAGAATTCTATTGTATCCAATGTGATGTAATGATGATTTATGTAATTGGGAAGTTTGATCTTGCACTACATCTAGCATGCAGAATATAATGCTAATGCCATAAAGCTATGAAATTAAAAAAAAGTTTACATGTTATCGTGTTTTCAAGTTTGCATGTGTTTTTCACCCTACACAATCCTTTAGTAAATCAGGGCCTATACAACTGGAACATGTTTTTATTATTTATTTATTTATTTTATAATCCACTAATCAAGTACCAAAAGTTGTACATTTTTAGCATTTGCCCCCAATGACATTTGTTGTTTAGCCAGCAGTACTGTTCTTTTGGCTTCCAGTTCTTGATTTTTAAATTTCAGTGGAAAAAAGTGGAAAATCATATCTCCATGACCCCTTGAGAAAGCCACCAGAAAAACTACAGGATGCATAACTGTACAGTCATAGGAAAAAGAAAGTACACTCTACTTCAATTGGGAGCATACAGGAGTTTTTATTTATCTGCATCTGTTGTGTTTTATAGTTATTGTTGTTGTTGTCACCTGAGGTTATTTGTTTGTTTATAGAAGTTAGTGAGGACCACACAATTGTTATTTAGACCCTGGTTAATAAAAACTGTACTTCCTGTTTCCCATAACTGTATGCTGCATTTCTCATTGTCATTGTCAGTCCCCACATGGATTTTTCCACCATATCACTGATGATATCAAGTTTTTGCTTCAAAATTTTAACCACAAGAACATTTAATATGTTTATCTAATCTGGACATGCAGCGAGAAAGCATATGATCCAGGAAGTGGGACTGCATGGCACATTGGAAAGCCCGGTCCAGAAAAAAAGTCTAAGCTGTCCCAACTACACTAATGCGCGGTGGCTCCAAATGAATGTGATAAACAGCAACATTACAAAGCAGCTTGTTATTCATGTATAAACTTGTACACAGTGATGTCCAGACTGAACATGCTTCATCCATTTCCTCCATTTATTATTTATAAACCTGGAATGCAAAATCAGAAATGTAAGGGGGGGGGGGGGGGGGGGGGGTTTAAAAGGAGTGCAGAGAGCTGACCATTAAAATTACAGTACTGTTCTCTATGGCCCATGGAAATACAAACATGAAATATTGATAAGATGAATAGATATGTTTGTTGAAAATGCAGTAGGCGAAGGCACAACAAAAAAAGATACTGCGTTGTTAGATAAGATTTCCTGCCATTATGAAAGTATGGATATGCATGTTGCTAAACACAAGTACTGCTTTTAAGGTTATTGAATTTAACCATAAACAACTGGCTTTCAAAAATGAAAACTTCTTTGTGTTGGATCAGTAACAAGTCAGAGATGAACCAGAGATGAAATTCTAAATTAGTCTGACAGTTCAGCTCTGATGTAGAGGTCAAAATCTGTCTAGAGTACTCATCTCGGGCTCAAAATACACCACACCAGGCCTGATGTGGAGCAAATGGGTTAATCTGTGCATTAATATAGTGCGTTAATCTGAAACAGTTCCATATTGTGTTTACAAATGTTTGATTAGTTTATGCAAAGATGGATTAGGGTGTGAGCAGAGGTTCAAATTCTGTCTCTATAAGCCCATGAATAATCGATATCCTCATAATATTTGCACAGTATAAGATCAATATGCTAATGAAGTGGTAGTAAGCAAGCTAGTGCAGTGAAGTAGCAAAGAAAAAGTCCCCAAAGATTGTCCCCGAACTTAACAGAGACAATTAGTTTGTTCACTGCTTGTGATTTACTATTAATATAAATAGATATTATTCATTAAAGATTTTTTCATCTATAACATATAGTCTAAAAAACAAGGAAAAGGAGCATTTTGATTATTTCAGTATAACAGTATTATTAACTGTTAGGTCGGGAACTGCTTACTGGCAGTGGCAACCGCAAAATCTCAGCTGGTGGATTTTTAGGTAATTCTGCAATAATGCACAGTAAACTAATAATTATATAACATTTCCTTTTTCAATATAATCCTTTTACAAATCAGTTGTAAAAGCATAATGTCCACATTGCCAAGATTTTCAATATTGATCAGCTGCTCAAAGCCACATCTGTGGTGACTGGGAAAATCCCCCGCCTATTTAATCTCTAATTTTTATTACCCTTAAAATTATTTGTAAAGTCTTAGATTTTACACTTTCTTGTAGGACAATTTAATCTTTTTCAGGTCACTATTTTCATGATTTCAGCCAAACCCAAAAGTGCCGTTTTTGACCATTATCAGCTGAAATATTTCGGAGAAGTTTTGCATGTTCTTCCAATGTCCAAGAGGGTTTTCTCTGGGTTGTTGGGATTCTTTCCACCTCCCAAACACATGCCATTGAGTGGATTGGCAGCTCTAAATTGCACCGTAGCTGTGAATGTGTGTGTGTGTGTGTGTGTGTGTGTGTGCAAGCATGGTTCCCTGCAACGGACTGGCATCCTATTCAGGTTATACATTCCCTCCTCGACCCTGCAAGCCAGGATTAAAAAGAAATCCACCTGAGCTGAAAAAAAAAATCATGTTTAATTAGTTAAACTGCAAGAGTATTACATCAAGTTTCCCAGAAAAAAGTGCTGCAATTTACACTGAGATCTGGTGGATTTACATTAATGCTCCATAACTCCAGTCCTCATTGCAACACCACTAAAAATTTCCCACTCTCATCTGATTCAGCCCAAGCTTATAACACTTACCTGATGAGTCTGTGCTGGCTTGTCCGTTTAATTTTATGGATTTATAGTTCCCCAAGTACAAAAGATTGCTTGTGCAGTTGCAAGTTGATCAACATATGACATCATGTAATTACTGCCACGTCCTGGCGACAGCTTTAAGGTTCTAAAATATGTTTGGTTGCTACACAACCTATTAACGGTGAGTGAAGCCATAAAAGGTAGAGCGATATAATTAGAATGTAAAGCTGGACACATTTTTACACCAATTTAGCAGTTGCTATGAGACTGAAGTCTGCAACCAGGTAGGGCAGATAAAGATTATACTTAGTCATATATAGAAGAAACAAGGAAATGTAAAAATAATCACTAAACATTGCAGAAAAAATACTCATACGATAATAGAAATCATTATGATGAGCAATTGGAGTACGGATGATTCACAGATATACGATCTTAAAAAAGACCTTTGTGCTAAATACAGAACCCACAAATAATGTTGTCAGCTCAACAACATATTTTTTATTTCTAAAATGCACTGAAATGGCAATTGTCAGCTAGAAAAATACTTTCCTTGCACTACTAAGAGATGACTGCTGTTTGTTTTTCATACCATTTAATGGCCAAGAATGATGTTTGGATTAGCGAGGAAATAGCAGAGGAATGGAAACAAACGTTGGATTTATGAACAAGACAAAGGAGAAATTGGGAAGGCCTTATAGAGTTGCATTGAGTGGATAAAATACATTTGTATCTATGAAACAACAACAACAACAACATGTTCTTATACAGTATTCCACTGCAGACCAGCACTGCCACCTTATGGATAGAAGACTGAACAAAACCAAATATATTCACACTATATCACGGCAACACACCCATCACCATAACTCTTCTTGTGGACTGCTGAAGAAGCCACTTCATTTTTCCAATCACTCCTGGAATTCCATTCTTTCAAAAACACAACCAGATGACTTGAGTTCGCTTGCAATTTTATTGAAATAATGTATGAAAGAATGCACGTGCAATCCTGTATCTTGAAGTGACTGGCTTCAGACAGCATGGACAGTGTCAGGTCCGAGAATCAGACGTATTTGACGCTCATGCTGCATGCAATGGCTTCCATGTAAGCTCGAATTGCACTGATAAAACACTCCCAATGAGTCAAAGGCACTTCAATAAATATATTTAAAAAAAATAATGAATTAATATATACAACACTCATGAGGAGGTTCATATTTGTGTAGGTAATGACATGTTGCTCATAAAAACAATATCATTAAAATAGGAGGATTTTGGTCCGTCATGCTCACGTTGAAAGAACAACGCATGAGTGGTTTAAAATACATGCACTATTCCTGAACAACATGAAACATGAATAATAACATGATTTAAAAAAAAACTAGCATTAAATTCTTATCAACCAGAAACATTTTTACTACTAACAATGGATGTCTGAATGTCATTTAAAAATCTTCAATCCTCCTTTAAATCTGAAAGCAGCTCCTGCTGGGAAAGTAGTGGTTTTAGAAATAAAATATGGATTAAGTATCTGTCATAAAATCAACAATGGAATGTATGTTGGATTTTTTTAAACAATATTAATTATTCTGCTGGTTAAACATATAATTATCGAGAAATCATCACATTCCTGTTTTCTATTTCTTGGATAATTGCTGACTGATACACACGTGAAAGACGAATACGTACATATAACAGGGTTCTTGCTCTGTCCAAACTTTTTCAATCCAAACTTTTCAACAACCTTTTCCAGATTTGCAAATTTTCCAGAATGTTCTTACTAATCTGTAACCATCATTAGTTGTATCCGAGAAAGGGAAATGGGAAATGTGATGTTTATCAGGGAAGCTGAAATTAGAATTTGAGTCTATGTTCACTGGCCACATTAATAGGAACATGAATGTTTATGCAGTTATCCAATCGTGTGGGAAAACTCATGTAAATACAGGTCAGTAGATTAACCCTTTACTGCATGGTGTTGCCATATGGTAATAATTTATTCATCTCCAATTTTTTGATAGGCGATAATACAAATCCACTATTTTCCTATGTAACTGGAAATGGAGGGCTTTAACTTTGACATAACTATCAAAAGTGCCATCTCATACATTTTGTGTTATTTTGTGACTATATTCTACACTATTTGACTATATACACTGTGCCTGTGAACATGCAATCACAATTTACCAACTACCACCCATCAAAATGTTTTTCAAAAATTTTTCAATATATTTTGATTACTTGAACTAATGTAAATGTAATAATTCATGCAGTAAAGGGTTAATGTTTTTGATGTTAATGTTTACATCAAACACAATGGTGCGAAAACCCCCCCAAACATCCAATGAGCGGCAGATCTGTTTGCCTTGTTGAAGAGAGAGATCAGAGGAGAATGGACAGATTCCATTCTCCTCTAGTTACTCTAATTACCACTCTTTACAACTGCGGTGAGCAGAAAAGCATCTCAGAATGCACAACATGTTGAACCTTTAGGCGCCTGCACAACTGCGAATAAGAGATCACTGGATGTTTTTTTCCCCGCACCACTCTGTGTAAACTTTAGAGACTTTTGTGCATGAAAATGAGAGTTTCTGAAATACTCACACTAGCACCAACAACCATGTCACAATCAAAGTCACTGAGATCACATTTTTTCCCCATTGTGATGTTTGCTGTAAACATTAACTGAAGCTCTTGACCTGTATCTTCATCATTTTATGCACTGAGCTGCTGCCACATGATTGGCAGATTGGATAACTGCACGAATGAGTACCTATTAAAGTGGCTGCTGAGTGTTTATTTCATATAAATGTTTAGTCTTAATTTTACTTGGCAAAATTCTCAAACTGAACAACCGTGTTTCCAGATTAAACGAATCACCGTGACTACATTTGTTACAGGATTGTGTGTATTGTGAGGGTTAACAAGTGCAAAGCGTTCATACGAAAACAGAAACAAATGCAATCAGAAAAAGGTTCTGGCACTTAACAGCATTCTGAAGGTGAATTGACCACAGATGTTATAATACATCTCAGAGACTGAAGTGTTTCCATGACACTGAAAGAAAGGAAATTAAAAACAAAAAACAAAAGAAAGATAAAAAAGCCCTGTCAAATCAGTCTCCAGGTTTCAGTTTGAGTCTTTTAAGAAAGTCTTGTCTCCTTTTTTCCTCAAGGAGCTGTTGAATTCTTTTATTCTGCGTTCTCTCTCGGAAGGGTACTCGCTTTTTAGGTATAAAGTAGTTATGGGTGACTTCATTACCGTTAACAACTCTGTACGACACGTCGACTGAATTGTTCTCCTTTCTGTCTTCTGATATGTGAAGACTTACTACAGTCGGAAGACTTGTACTAGTAAACCCGGATTGTGTTGACGCCGTAATTGATGTTCCGGTCACTACGTATTCAGCGGTGCCTGTAAGTTCCTCAAACCCATATGTGGAATCTGAGACCTCACCGATGATCTCGACTCTCCAAGGTTCCGTGATTTCCTCCTCGTCCGATGAAGTGCTCGGACCATCCGTTTCCTCCAGGATGGAGCTGGTGGTTCTGGGAAACGCAGTTCCTCTGCTCAGGATGAATGGGTTCAGAGTTGTGGTGTATCTCCAAGGTGTATAGGTGCTGCTAGGTCTGAAGGTGGAGATATGGCTAGTGGGCGGTGTGGTGTGGAGACGGTGAGAGCGTGGAGACCTGGTAGTGGTGTAGGTCAGGTTGAGAGTTGATGTGAAGTTGCTTTCGCTGCAAGATTTGCAGCACATCTGCTTGTAGCCAGGGTTCGAGCAGTACTTACTCAGCACCTCCATACGACAGAAGACTGATTTGTCGCCTTTACAGCGCACCCCTAGAACAAAAACACATACCACAGATACAGATTAGCACAAACATTATGGAATAATGGGCAATTATATATGTGCAAGAGAAAGCATGATTTACTAGCAGGAAAAGAGGGAGGAAAAAAAGAAGAATTTTCACATTCACTCTGCACTAAACAAATCAGTACTGGAGTCTACATATTCAACGTTACTTGACCCTTTATTCCTTAATCCTTGTAGATGTGGCTGACAAGAAGCCATATAAATAACACTCGGTCCTTGTCAAATATACACCACGTACAATACAACACATTTTTGTTCGCAGTACAATGTAAACTGTTTGAAAATGTTACATCATTCACAGTTTGGTAAACACTTTGGTTAAACACTTCTTCAGACCATCCGAATTTTCAGAAATGTAAATAATAAGACTTCGTCGTGACAAAAAAAAGAAAAAGAATCAAAAAAGGAATGGCACATCCTAAGATACACGTGGACAATTGTGTCACGGAAACGGCAGAGACAAGTATCTCAAAACAAGAGTGTTCGTCTGGAATCAAGGTTCACCTTCAGTAGGTTAGGAATGGGTTCGAATATGCTCCTACGTCAGCCATATTTGCCTGACAAGTTTCACACATGCATTATTTTTTTAATCCAAAGCCATCAACAATACATTACAGAGTAAGACAAGGAGAAAACATATAAATGTAAGGGGTTTTTAAAACGATGAACCGTGCCTATGTAGGACTGCCATTAGCTACCATGTTAGCTGTGAGGTGAGGTGATATGAAAATACTGAGTTGATAATGTGTTGCAAAACAACCCACGGTCTGTAGGTGATGCTCTTGTATTGCCAGGTGTGTGTTTCTAAGCGGTGTGTGTGAGCAATGCATACACAACATGAGCCTCTTGACATTCTTGACCTTTCTTACTCTGGGATTTTGAATAGCAGACCAAAACAAAAAACAAAAAACAAAAACGAATACCTCTAGAGAATACCCTGAATATCTCAGTCTATAGAACGCTAATACTTCACAGGCTGTAAATCTTGCCCAGTCATGGCACAAAATATATAGACATCAAGTACAATATAACATATTTTTTGTTAATCGCATAAGACGGAAATAATAACAGTCATTAAGGTCATTGAATATATTTATCATCGTATAACTGATTTATATATATATATATATATATATATATATATATATATATATATATATATATATATATATATATATATATATATACACACACATACATACATATATAAATTCTGACCGTGTAGTCTATAAAACATAGCTGTACCACACGTTAGAGAACAGTGCATTGTGTTACAGACCAACACTCATGATAGAGCGCTTAAAGCATGAGGACGTGATTCCTTTAGCTGTAAACATCCGTTGTGGCTCTTGAAAAAAAATCGCTTTTCCTCTAGCTGCCCCTTTTCAAATTTCTTTCACGGAGACACGGAGCAAAGATGTGTCTTGTAAATCCTGGATAAGGTGTAGGTTCTTCATACAAATGCAAAGAATTCTTTCAAAAAACTATGTGATGAACCGTGAGGTATTTGATCGTCCTGTAGATCCGATATGGAGACGAGACATGAAGAAAAGCAGCAGAAAGCAACAATGAATTCGTCGTAATGTTTCATCGTAACACCCTGCTTTCCTTGTGGTCTGTAACATGGACTTATCAATTTAAACACTGTAGGTTTATATTTTAAAAGACTATTCAAGTTAATATGTACAAAAATACAAGATACAATGTAACAGTCAAGATGACAAGGCCTCTTGACCCATACCTTATTTTCTGTTTATATATATATATATATATATATATATATATATATATATATATATATATACAGTATATATACTGATTTAAATTATATACTATATGCTTATAATATAATACAAACCACCCCTAAGGGATCACAATCTCCTAAACTCCAAACTGTTGTCTCGTATAACACCTGTAGAAGAAACCTTCCACCAAAAAGGCGTTCATCACTTTACAGCAACCTTCCTCACTGCCCGTGACACCGTTACCCCCCTGATCCTTAACGACCTGATTGATTCTGAGCCCAAAGTGGGCTGTAAGTGGAGGAGAGCCAGGGAAAAACAGCCCCCTACACTCCTTAAAGAGGAGCAAGAGGAGAGGGAGAGATAAGCGCAGGCTCCAGAGAGCAAGAGCAAGAACATTCAAGGCAGAGTGTAGCACAGCCAGAGGGCCAAAGAGAACGCCAGGTGGCAGGCAGGAGCGGGCGCAGTGCACACGGCCTCCTGGCCGCTGGAGAGAGGACGTTTACTTGAGGAGATCTTGGGTGCTGGGAACTCGGGGTCTGCTCTGGAAAGCCACTGGATCAGGAAGTTCCCCTTATCATCTATAGACAGAAAAGAAAGAGAAAGAGAAAGCTAAGTAAAACGAGTAATTATCATACATGGCCTAGACCGATCATTGAGACGTGTGGTATTAGGAAGAGAAAAGTGGTGTGAGGTCGGAGATTTATGAGTTAATGAGATCATGTCGTTTTTATGTTTATTAACAAAGAAGGTGGAGAGGTTTGCGGGAAAACCCTGTCAGATCTTACTGCATCTGAATTCGGGCCAAAAATGACAACAACAACAACAAAAAAATCGGGTTGTAGCCAAAATAATGTGTGGAGTTTATGTTCTGTTTATAACTAATTTTGAGAAGTCAAATAGAAGAAAACATAAATATATAATTCTGAAAACAAGTAGTAATTTGTTTCTAAATTCATTTTAAATGTTCAACTTTTTAAACTTGTAATTATGCTAGGAAGATAAGGAGCCAGTTAACAAGCGTGAATACACAACTGGCTGTAGACTATGACTAAAAGCATGGTTTTTCACAGATATACAGTGGATCTAAAAAGTCTACACACCCCTGTTTAAATGGCAGGTTTTTGGGATGTACAAAAAAAAAAGAAACCAAAATAAATCATTTCAGAACCTTTTCTAGTGAAAAACAATAAGAATCGTTTAAGGGAAAAATTAAATTTCACTTAAAATAAAAAAATTTCACTTAAAATAATAATTTAAGTGAAAAAAAAAGTACAATAACCTGGCTGCATAAGTGTGCAAATCCCTAAAATAATACTTTGTTAAAGCATCTTTAGATTTTATCACAGCATTCAATCTTTTTAGGTAAAACTCAATCGGTTTGGTACGTCTTGACTTAGCAATATTTTGACATTCTTCCTTGCAAAAGCATTCTAACAGATCTTTGATTGGATTTAGGTCTGGACTCTGGACATTCTAAAACCTTGATCTTTTTATGGTGAAGCCATTCCTTTGTTGATCTGGAGGTTTGCTTTGGGTTGTTGTCATGCGGAAAGGTGAGACTCCTCTTCATCTTAAGTGTTTTAGCAGAAGCCTTAAGGTTTTGTGCCAAACTTGACTGGTATTTGGAGCTATTCATTATTCCCTCCACCCTGATTAAAGCCCCAGTTCCAGCTGAAGAAAACAGCCCCAATGTATGATGCTTGCACCACCATGCTTCCCTGTAGGGTTGGTGTTCTTTGGTGATGTGCTGTATTTTTTTGTGCCAATTATATATTTTGGTTTTATGGCCAAAAAGTTCAATTTTGGTCTCGTCAGAAAATTAGTTATTATTCCAAATGGTTTTAAGAGATTTGAGAGATTATTTTAATTTTTTTTTTTATTAAAAAAAGGCTTCCATCTTGTCACCCTGCCCCATACCCAGAGATCTGAAGAATTGGGAAGAATTCGGAGAATTCAGAATTCGGGAATATTATCACATGTAGGGAGCAACCAGAACTTGCCAGAAATTGCTGAACTTCTATGTTGCTGTCAGCCTCTTGGCAGCCTCCCTGACCAGTTTTCTCCTGCTCTTCTCATCAATTTTAGAGGGACATCCTGTTCTTAGTAGTGTCACTGTTGTGTCATATTTTCTCCATTTGATAAACATAATATTTACAGTGTTCCATGGTATATCTCCTGATTGATTTATTTCAACAATGAGGTCCTGCATCTGCTTTGTAAGCTCTTTATAGCCCATGGCTTTTCTAGTTGGAGCTTACCAAGATGATGTCAGGAAAATCCTATGGGAACAGCTGTACTTTATTTGGGGTTGATCTTTAATTTAAGGTAGGTGTATAATAATTAGTATATAACATGAGATTGAATGTAATTGGATTATTCCGAACACTGCCACATTCCCAATTATAAAAGGGTGTGCACACTTATGCAACCAGGCTATTGTATATATATATATTTATTTTTTTTTCCTTTCTAAAATGATTCTTATTGTTTTACACATTAATTAATAGGTAAAAAAAGGTTTTGACATGCATTACGTTGGTTTAATTTTTTTTTTTTACATCACATTTATTGCTTATATTTCTAATTTGCTCTATAAATCTAAATGTATTATCTAAATAAAATATACTTATTTGTTATTGGTATGGTAAATAGTGTTCTGTGCAAAAGTCTTAAGCACCCTATATATATATATATTATATATATATATATATATATATATATATATATATATATATATAATAATCTTGTTATAGATTTTTATTTTATGACTTCTACATTATTGAGTCAGTACAAAATTAATTTAGTTCCCAAACATTAGTTTACCAGCACAAAATGAAAAAGTACAGAAAAATGTTTGCATGTCAACATTAAAGCAAATATTGACTTTGTTTCATTTATTACTGTTTACTGCTCATTATAGCATTTTTTTATAATGTAGAAACATTTAATTTAATTATTTCTAAAGGCATCTCTGCTCTGCAGCATTTCTTTGCATGTGCCTAAGACATTTGCGCAGCACTGTAAATCACTGTTATGATATCATGATTATATAAGTGAAACGTGAGAGATGTTTCTAGGCACTCACTTGGACAGGGCACCAGTTGACATCTCCGAATGTTTTCCGGCTTTGTGTCCTTACAGATGCCGATGGTGTTATCGGCAGTGCTACACATAACCTGCCTCTCCTGGGTTCCATTTCCACACGTGACGGAGCACTGCGAGCACACAAAAACAGGCACATGAAAAAATGACCACAGTGTCTAAGATTCATATCATCCCCCATCTGTCTAAGATGTACAGACTCACCAGGGACCATGGTCCGGTTCTCCACTGAGCGGGACAGAGGTGGCGATTACAGGAGCGCCGACTCTCGGGCCGATCATCGCCACAGTATTTGGAGTTGACAGTTTTGTGTGTGCTGTCTTCCTGAGGCCTCACACAGCGCACAGGCCGAGTCTGAGTCCCCGTCTTACCACATGACTTACTGCACTCCTCCCAGTCTCCAGTTACCCAACTAAGACACACACACACATACAGACTTTACCATTCCATCTGTTATGATACCAAACTACTATCCAAGATAGTATAAGGCTTACATGGGCTCGGAGCATTGTTTCACATTACAGGCTCGACTGATGGCTCGGGGTTTGGGGATGTTGGCGCAGAACGTGCGGTGCACCATTTTACCATCTGACTTCTTGCGGCAGCCGAATCGCGTATATTGCTTACCTGCAATGGAGGAAAACACACGGCCATGCAAACGCGTATTGAGAGCAACTTACAATTATCTCACTTATACAATTGAGCAGTTGAGGTTAAAGGCCTTGCTCAAGGGCCCAGAAGTGGCAGCTTGGTGGTGCTGAGAATTGATCTCACAACCTACCAATCAGTAAGCCAAAGTCTTAACCACTTAGCTACCACTTCCCTTTTTACCGTAGCATACCTCCACCACACGGCTTGGAGCAGTGAGACCATTTCTTAAGAGCCCACTCGAAGTACATTATGTCATCCTGAGGTAAGTTGTTCTCCATAGATGATGATGGATCCTCTGGTAGAATGTACTTGTAGGACAGCGTGACTTTAGATGTACCATGAGACTGGACCTAGGGAAGAAATCTATTAAGAATCTGTTCAGAGCGATGAGTCAAGCATACAATTTAATTCTTGACTTAAAATTTTAATGTTTATTATTTTACAATTTTAAAATATAGATCTAAATATTTTTTTTTATATATCTTATTCTATATTTGAATATTTATATCCAAATGTCATTTATATAAAGAAGAGAAAAATAGAAAAGACCAGGTGAGGTGTGTTCATATTAAAGTGGTCAGTGACTTTATATTAACTGTGTAATAATGAAAAATTATGGTTAAAATTTTTTGGTCTTATATAAGACCAAAATCCTAGAGATATTCCAGTAATAATTACAATGCCCCACCTCCACATGTCAAACTAATCCAATCCAAAAAGGGTTTAAACCCTTAATGTTATAATGAGTTGTACTGTAAGAGCCTAGACCTGATTTTTTTTTTTATCTTTAAATTGCAACAAGTTATGTTATTTAAGTTACATCTACAGTTCTGCCATTCTTTTCTGTCATTATTACAGAGCACAAGAAAAATTCATCACAGTCAAATTGTTTAAACTCCCCACCATTAATTATTTCCAGTTAAGAAAACACAAACATGACCATCTGGACTGTTACACGCAATCCCTCTCATTACCATGATGAGGACTCCGTATCTCAGCGGGCCTGTGGTCTGGACTGTTTCCATGTCATCATCGTTGGTATACTCCCAAAGCACACCTTTCTCAATCACTGATCTGGTCTCAGGAAACTCGCCCTCATCGTTCAGGAATAACTCGTCCGTGGCTTGGTTCTTCACCGCTAATGGGGGAGAAAAAAAAAACACCAACCTTACAGCTGCAACTCTCAACGCAGCATGATTCATTATTTAAAAAAAAAAAAAAGTCAAGAGAAACATTGATCAGTCTTGGTTAAGTTGTGATTTAGGTGGTTGGAGAAATGGAGAGAAATCAACACAACGAGAGGCATGACTTTCCAGACGTCCGGAAGTTTCTCAGCCGACCTGGAATGAATAAAGTTTTCAATGCCAAGAAGAGCCTATCAATAACAAGCAGTGGGAGGCCAAACACTCAGACTCTTGAGTTATGAGTAGGAGAGTTTTCAGGATGAATCATTTAGGTGAAGCTTCTTACCCAGAATATGAGGAGATCCTTTAAACTCCTGGATCAGGACATGCCTCGCTCCTCTGGGAATTTCCAGGATCTTCAGGAAACCTGAGTGTTTATTTTAGAAAGTCATCAGGAAGCTACTTAGGAAGGAACAGGTCTACAAAACATTCAAGATTGTTTATGTTGTACCAGAAATGGGCATTCTTTAGGAAGCCTAGGACTTGTTTTCCAGACACAGATTCAGCTAGGAACTGGAATTGCAGTACAGTGTTAATGGTACTGCACCATTAAAAGTTTGGCTTGGGTTAGTTTTGCATGCTTCTGGAAAACCGGCTTTAGAGGCAATGTTTACCTTTATACCAATTAATACAAAAGGAGCTTTAAAAGATTAAACCCTCCAAACAGTGCAGTGGTTTCTTAGCGGTTAAGGCTCCGGGTTACTGATCGAAAGGGCGGGGGTTCAAGCCCCAGCAATGCCAAGCTGCCACTGTTGGGCCCTTGAGCAAGGTCCTTAACCCTCTCTGCTCCAGGGGCAATGTATCATGGCTGACCCTGTGCTCTGACCCCAACTTTCTAACATGCTGGGGTATGTGAAGAAAAGAATTTCACTGTGCAGTAATGTATATATGACCGATAAAGACTCATTATCATTATTATCAAACCTAGCATATATACCTAGCTGGTTGAGGTATTCATTATGACCTACATACTAATTGTAAAACTTACATATGCAAACAACTGCATTACATTAAATAACAGAATTGTCATAGCATATACAATTGACATTTTCCCCCTAGATTTTCTCCACTAATTTGCACCACAATTTCACACATTCACACCTATAATAGATATACCTGTAATAGACACCTGTAATATAGAGTAGCCAATACACCTACAGGCATGTTTTTAGGAGATCAGAGGAAATCGGAGAACCCGGAGGAAACCCCCAGAGAGACAAGACACAGAGAGAACATGCAAAGCTTAAATTCGAATTAAGGAGCTGTGAGGCTGCAACACTAGCCGCATGCACCACCATGCAAAGTGCTTCAATTAAATTCAAATGTGTTCAAATGGTTCATTCATGTGGTCACGTAAAAGATTCAGAAGTAACATCCCATCAAAGTGGAATGCTCACCCGGTTTCCTAGTGCTCCTAGTGAAGTTGCCTTTGACGATCTTGCAGGTGGAGTTGTTCCCTCCACATACACCACACTTATCTTCCTCCAGCTCAGAGGCGATCACATTATCACAGCCCACTCTCTGCACAAACATCAGTGTGGCCATACATAAAGCATGTCTAAAGGCTGACGACAATTTCCTCAGTGCTTTATATATCAGGGGTGTCCAATCTTATCCGCAATTGGCTGGTATGGGTGGAGGTTTTCATTCCAACCAAGCAGGAGCCACACATGATTCCACCTGTTTAATCAGCTGATCTTGAGCTTTCAGTAAACGCAGACGTGGCTTCTGCTTGGTTGGAATGAAAACCTGCACCCACACCAGCCCTTTGTGGACGAGATTGGACACCCCTGATATATAATAACTATTAATAAATATTAAAGTAAATAAAAGATATACATCCAAACTGAACCAAAAAGTAACACTCCAAATAACAAATAAAAAAATAGAGTCTTCAAAAAAGCACTTCAAATAATACAACAAAATTTGTCAGTGATAGTTTGTATTTTGCCTCTAGAGGCCGCTCTCGTACTGCATAATGGCACCGGACCGCAATGGATGCAAAAAAAAATGGCTATGGGTGTGGATTTTTGATGATAATGGATTGTTCCAGCGATCGGTTATTGGTGCCGATTAATCAGCAAAACCGATCAATCGGTCGACCTCTACTCTACAGATTAGGCCAGAGGCTCTTTAAACTAAATTATTTGTTAAGACTACTAAGCCAACTTTCATTTTGCTGGTTGCTGTTGCCTTCTACAGGCGCCCAATCAAAATTTCCTGGATATTTCATCATTGTTCAAGAAGCAGAGGACTTACAAGCTAGCAGTATATCAGAGTCATTAATTTGATGTGTTCCACTGTATTATTTGTTTAACTAGACTAATGAACTATCTGCATTAATCAGCAGTAACACACTTTGAACAGCAATGGTATCACACTAATCAGGAAAAGTTGGATAACTGTGACAGAATCAAAGTTTCTATCGACATGTATGGAATGAAAAGATAAGCGGGAAAGCACTATGGAAGTACACACACACACACACACACACACACACACACACACACACACACACACACAAAGCGGACCTTGCATTTATAGGAAAATAATCCACACCAGGATAACGTGAAATGCAAGTGGTTTACTGTCCATTCCTTTTATACCACAGCAGGTTGCCAGTGATTGCACATCTTAATCAATTAATGAACAACACATTGTCCTTTTTTTTTAACCGTTTATAGTTATATATAATGTTGTGTAACATCCACGAAACTGCTATCACTTACTTTATAGCAGCAATAATCGCTCCCTCACCAACCTCTCTTTTTATGTCTCTTGAAGTTAATAAGACAAAAAAATGCAGCTTGTAAAACTGTAAATCCCAAACTCCTCTGAATGAAGATTTTCCCATATCAAAAAAAAAAAAAATTCCTGAAAGGCTAACACTGGAGACTCCTTCCATAAACGTTATATAAACATCTCCGTACCGAAAGCTTCACCATATCAGTGATTACACGATCGCTAAATAATAACACATTTGTTTAAAATTAATTTATTATTAGCTTTATATTATGTGGAGTGTCTGCCGTACGAGTCTCTGTGAACCAGCTGTTACTGTAGAAACAATAACGTATTAGAATGAACATATTAATGTAAACCTGTATGGTTTATGATTTATGGTACAGTTGGAACTAATGACAGCGCTGCTGTGAAAATTAATCCACACCTTCTGACCAGTCAGATTCAAGAATTCAACCATGCTGTGGTATAAGAGTTCATTAAAAAAAATTCCCAGTAGGCAAAGAGCTGAAAGCCATTTGTAACACTGGTGTAAGTGCATTTTCCAATGTTAAAAAAAAGACATATAAATAAGTAGTCTCCTCCATGTGTTTTACGATTTTATGGGTTTGGTTTATGAAGTGCTGTTTTTTTGGGTTGGTTTTTCTTTGCAAAGTAGTTCGTCTGTATTTGCAATCAATGCCAACTGTTGTTGCAAAAAAAAAAAAAATCATTAAATGCAGCTCAAAATCACTGGAGCATAAAATCACTCAAAATCAGTTAAGTGCATACTCTTGACCCAACTAGCATTAAAGCTTTCCAGCTTAAAGTCTGGCATTCTTCATTTGATAGCACTGGAGCAATGCATTCCAGTGATGGAATGAGTGTCTGTGGTCTGTGTGTGTGGTTACCTCGCACTCTCCTCTCACACACACACTGTAGGGATCCTTATAGGAGCAGCGTGTGCCATCGTGCACCATCCTCTTCATGGGGACTACATCTCCAGTTTCTTTAGATTGGCAGTAGAGGTTGCATCGCTCCTCGGCTACCAGAAGACACACAAACGCATACATGGAGAGGAAAGTGTTTTTAGACATAATGTGCAATATAGAAATACAAGTATAGAAACCACTTTTTAGCTAGAAACTGGCTAAGGAGATTTACGCTAAAAACCTCCATCATAGAGGACCCTTAAAATTAGACTCAGGCAAACAAGCAAAAATCTGCTTCACCAAACACCTTGTTTACAGCAGCACAGTAAAACAACACTATTCTATGGATAGGAAGGGGTGCAGCTAACCTCTGACTACCTAAATTCCATCTAATGCAAGAGTCTCGTCCTGGTGGAAAATCAAACATGTCATGGTTCCCTAATAGCATTTCCATTTAGTCTCAAAACGCTGTAGCCTTCCGTTCAACTTTCACTCCTTCCGTTACCAAAGTTGGAACCTAAGATTTGTCTTGCATTCCCATCACCTTGCACAGAAATTCAAATCCAATCCAGTAACCATCCCTGAAACTGGAATAATAATAATGACTAAGCCAAATCAAACACTTATCTTAACCCAGTTGTTCCCAATTCTAGGCAGTAGTACTGTTACAGCATCAATAGAGGGCCTTTGTTAAGACAGACAGACAGACAGACAGACAGACAGTTTCCTTCTTCCTTTTTGCCTCTGTACATCTGTTGCCTTGGTATTGCCTATTATGTAACAAAGTATTGATGTCAGCTCAGTATAAAATTCTCCAGACTTCCCAAAGGACTGGAACCCAAGCTTTAAAGAGCCAATAGAGCTTGTAGTCTTTGCTCATCACAAAGGACTCTTATCTCTATCTAGAACTAAGCCTGACAAACTAAACACTCTAAACTGCATTCTGACTTAATGTTACATGGAGCACGTATTGTGCATTTCGCAGTCAATAAAGCAAAGATTAGTCTGTACAGGCTCATCAAAACTGGACAGCTGAAGACTGGGAAAAGACTAGCCAACATTTTTTCCAGTCTTCAACTGTCTGATTTCAGTCAGCCTGTACCCAGTGTAACCTCAGATTCCTGTTCTTGGTTGATAAGAGTGGAACCTGATGTGGCCTACTGCAGTTGTAGCCCATCTGCTTAAAGGTTTGCCATACTGTGCATTCTGAGATGCTTTTCTGCTCACCACATGTGTAAAGAGCGGCTGTTTGAATTACCGTAGATTTTCTTTCAGCTTCAACCAGTCTGGCCATTTCTCAACAATGAGGCATTTCTAGTCACAGAACTGCCTCTCAGTGAATGATATTTGTTTTTCGCACCATTCTGTGTAAGCTTTGTTTTGTGTGAAAATAACAAGAGGTCAACAGTTTCTAAAAGAAAATTAAAATACAAAGCACCAACAACCATGCTATGGTCAAAATTTTTCTGATAATTCATGTGAACATGAACATGTTACGGAAGTTCTTGACCTGTAGCTGTATGATTTTATGCACTGCGTTACTGCCATGTGATTGGTTGAATAATTGCATCAGTGAGCAGAAGTACATATGTTCCTATTAAAGTGGCCAATGAGTGTAGTTCAAGTATATATCTGCAATACAACAAGCACCCCCCCAATAATATATCATAACTAACGTTTGATATAATATGATGTCATAACTCACGGTCAGGATGTTCATATGGCAGCCACTGGTGCTTGGTCCCCTGGTGCTCTAGGTGCGGATCCCACAACTTGCACTGCTCCTCTCGGAAATCAGCAAGATCCTTGGCACACTCCTCAGTGTTACACAGCTGGAACTCATAGTTGTTTCCATAGCATGTGCGTCCGCCATTGGCCGGGCTGAGAAAGAGCAGACAGAGTCATGTGACATACCCATTGAAACAACATGATTGAAACAACATGAAGCCTTTTTAAGGTTTAGATCAGTAACATTTGATATACGAATAAGAATTTCCTAGCAGTTTCACACCCAAAATAAAACATCGCAAATGGCCCTCTACTGTAATTACCAGTAGTGAGCCGTGCATTATAAACTTAGGTCTCTATTTAGTCAAAGGTAATTTTTTAAATATAGATAGATCACAGCATGGACATTGTACAGTACAGAGCTTCAATATGCAACTGGCATAAAATGAAATGAAATTCAACTTTATTTATGTAGCACTTATAACGATAGACTGTATGTAGATTTAGTGATGAGCAAGTGAGGTTAATGAGTAAGACAGAGGCGAGGGTGGTAAGGAAAAACTCCCCGAGATGACATGAGGAAGAAACATTGAGAGGAACTAAGCTCAAAACAGAATTCATCCTCTTCTGGATGACATGGGATAGTGTGATTATTAGAAATTACACTTCCACAATTGTATAATATATAGTCAAGCAAGTTGAAGACATTCGTTTAAGTCAAGCAAGTTGGAGTCTACAATAACCAAGTAAAGTTATCTACTGATGAATTACAAGATAAACACATTAACAAAAAAAATTTACACATTTTAACATGTTGGCAATCCTGATGGCTAAATTGTATTGTTACATCAGGCTAAACAAAACAATAATAAGCCACTTCTTATATTATGTAGAAATGTGAAAAAAAGCAGTATAACTCTGCTGTATGCCAATTCAGATGATCTTTTTTATACACAGATGGTCAATCCAAATTTGACTAAACTCCATCTGAAGGGGTGCACACTAAAATGCCTAGCATGGCTATTTGAGTCTCAAAGCTTGGACATCGCAGCAGGCTGTGTGTTAAGACTGGCTACATTAAAATGAGGAAAGTAAATGGTTAGACTACTGCTTGTGCTCGTATTCAGTGACATTTCTTGGCCATCGTGAAGACTAGATGTGAAGACATGAGTGGTTGATTGCAGTGTTGCTTCCAAGGTTCTGGAAACCCTAAAATTCTGAAACTCTAACCTAGACAGCAAAGAAAGAAATTCTAATTGGAAAGTTTTCCAAGATTTTACCTATTAGTCCCTAGCTACTACTTAATGAAATGTGACTACAACATTTGTATATCTAATTTTTACTTCTCAGAAATCCTTATGCCTTGTCTGATTGCCTACAATAAGGAGGTCCAAACTATAAACCACCGGACATTTGTAGCCATTTTTGAAACAGCCCATTTTTGAATGTTGGCCCACTATTAAGAAGGATGGGTTTCGCTATAACATAAAAATGACTGTAACATGCTCCCGATCTTGTCCTTTCCCCCACTGAAAAATGTAAATTTTACATTAATTATACATTAATATTACCAACATTTAGATTTGACTCATAGCACGAACTAAAGAAAAAACAGAAAGCGAATGCAGAAGACTTCAGTCACGTTCGCAAAATGAATATTTCCGAGGGAATCAGTTACTGTAATTAAGGAATATAATATTAATACACAATATAAGCCCAAATGTCATGTACTGGTGCTGAAAGAGAACAGAACGTGAAATAGCTAGAAGCTCGCCTCTTAGCTCAACAAATCCATTTATTTAGTGCTAACCGAGTGCAAAAAAAAAACTCTACAAGGACTAGCTGAACTTGTAGCCCAGAATGGTAAACATTTTTGCAGAAGACTTTATAAAGAAGTGCATCATGATATGAAATCCATCACCATAACACGCCTGGAAAATATGTGAGAATTTAACAAGATTAGTCTTGCAAGAAACACAATTGTTGGGTGAATCTAAGATTGGTCAACCAAGTATGAGGCAAGCTACATGCATTTGATCCAATTTTTTATCCAATTTTGTGTGATGAGAGCACAGACACAGCTCAGCATGCCACCAGCTGCTCCCACTTCCAGAGTTCTACAGGAGCTCGGAAACATCCCGATTTCCACTAATGAGGTGCCATGCCGAAAGAATGTTCAGTTTGTTTGGCTCCACAACATACAGCATGTACATGAACAAACATTTGGTCTAATTACGTCGAACAGGAGTCGAGTGAGATCCAAGATAACTGACAGCCACCTCTACGATGTGCTTGGAATCTCCACAACAAGACTTTCGCCTATCTGGCTTGACAGCAATTCTTCAGTTCCAGTTCCCAATATTACAATTCCCATTAGAATGAGTAAAATCTACTAAATCTTTACTTACATAAAGTCATGCATTCAGCAGAAATAATTTAAAACCCACCTATTCCATATTTAATTCTCAATGTGTTCGCCAACAACAAAAAACATCTGGACACCTCTGTCCTATTAGACCCTTCAGGTTCCCCTTTGTACTAGATAATGAATGGTGTAAACATTTCCAAACATTTCTGTGCGTGGTGTGAAAGTGTATACTAACATGGGGTTGTCACACTGGCGGGTGCGAAAACGGACGCCTCCTTCACAGGTACGTGAGCAGGAGCCAAACTTAGTCCACTGCCCCCAGTGTCCATCCTGCCTGAGGATGTCCGACGTCAGCTTGATACAGTGACCTTTAAAGCAGTTCTGCAGAGAAAGAGTTCTATGGTTATGCTTAGGCTCCGAAGTGCTTTCCGTAGAATTAGACCTATATTAGACGCTAATACCTGTACCTTTCCTGCAGCGCACTTGGTGCCGTCAATGGGAGGGCCTTTCTTGGTCTTGCAGAAGAAAGGATTCTCAGGGTGGCTGCACCACAGCTGCTTGCACGGGTCGTAGGTGCTGTACTAAAAGAAACAGTCACGCTCGCATTCACACATGCAGCTTGCAAGGCTAGAATACATCCAGGACAGAACAATACACAACCAGACCTAACTCTGGAATCATGAGGAATCATGTCTAGTCCCACTGTAACCTTATAGAAACCATGAAATGGTTCCACACAGCCAACATTTTCCACTATTGATCTGCGCAAATTGTTTCAACACACCTTCCTTTAATCTAGCCACATTTTTGACCTTCTTCAATATTTCTTCTGTGAAAATTATTTATTTATTTTTTTAAACCAAAAGTGCCATTTCGGTTGGAAATATTCAGTGACATCCATTATAAATATATATCTGATGATAACTCCATACTTGTCTAATGTTAGCTATGCCACAAATGCATCGATAGATCTTATACCACTTCAGAAAAATAAATCAAGTTGAGACAAGCACAGTGATCGAAATAGTACTAATGTGAGACTGGGGGAAGGGGATGTGGTTTCAGTGGTGTCAGTTAATATTTAGCGAGCTTAAAACACCGTTGCAACTGTCAACTAGATAGGTAAAGTTCGTCACGACAAGCTTTGATGTTGGCTTGATTAAGCCTGGCTGAAAGTTTGAAACTGTTTCATAAGCTTGAAGATAGTTTGAAGCTGAAAGACAGAAAGAAAGAAAGGGTGATGGACAGACGGCTGCCGGTAGAAAGTCAGATGACAAATAGAGTGATACAAGTAGAAAGTCAGATGGATTGAGAGAGTGATACAGGTGGATTGATAGAAAGAAATATGGAGAGAGAGAGAATATGTGCTACTGGTAGATTGATAGAGACACTGACATTGAGTAAGAGGTAGAGAAGAGGGCCTTGGGGCCATGTGCATGTAGGTGTGTGTGCGTTTTGACAGTTGGAATTTGAAATCTTGAACATTTGGAGCCAGGCTCTAAACATTCCATCAATGTAAGTCTATGGGAGTTTTGGGGATTTTTGATCATCCACTATGGGAAAACCGTAAGTCCGATCAATTTAAAAAAAAAAATACAGCCTGAATAGCTGAGTTTACTGAGTTTGGTGAATATACAGTAGTTTGAAAGATTTAGGAGTTATAACAGACCAACATTTTCAATACAAGTCAATGGGAATTTTGGCCATTTTGAGCTTCCTTAATGGGAAAACCGTAATTCTGATCAGTTAGAAAGCTCCTAGCACTCAAGTCAGAACAGGCGGAAAGTTTGTTGGTGGATGGAGCTTGAAAGCTCTAGGAGGAGTAATGCTTAGAGGAATAATGCTAATTTTGAAGAGGAAACTTAAACAGCAGAACAGAATGTTGCCAACATAATTAATATGTGCATAATAGTTCTATGCCTAGGATGAGACCTCATGCTATAAATGCTCATCATTTCATATTTCATAATTGTACAATAATTGTTTAACGCTCCCATTCAATATTCACTTAGTAATACTGTTCTCAAGTACAGCAAAAGAGCAATAGGTGGGGAAAATGAAGATCAGTCTGGTCGTAGGTTTGATTGTGGGTGTCAGCGTGATGTGTCTCACTCACCGCTGTGCACATCATGTAACCCATGCCAAAGTCAAAGCGGCATTGCTCATTCATGGAGTAATGCAGACCGGGTAGCTGAGGAAGGGACGGCCACTCGTGATCGAAGGGGTCATCGCGCAGACAGTCGTAGGTGCTGCAGGAAACACATCACCATTTTGAGCTTTCTAATTCATAAATAAATGCCCAGTGAATCTCTTATACTCCTCGCTTTGTATTCAGTTATTCACCTAAACGCATATTCAGTTAAAAAATACTATGTGAAAGCAATAAGAAAGGTATGAAAGTCAATCACTAATTAAGTTTTTCAAGTTGTTTGAAATGTATGATAGCATTAAGAGATGCATCAATACCAGTTTTTTTGGTACTGCTACCGTCAGAGCAAGTACGAGTAAATGAGCAAAGTATCAGACCAATACCTGATACCAAGTATCAGTACTGGTGCATCTCTAGTGTTAAGTCATGCTGAGAATCCAAGAAGTACTGTACGATCTTCTTGGATTCCTGCTACTAAACCTTTCCTTACTTCCATTTCTCCAAATCTTTCTGTCTGTTAATTCCCATAACTCTCGTTTACTGCCATTTTCTGTTCCTGCATCCATCTACACAGACCCACAATCTGCTTTTCAGCTTCCTAAAACTTAATGGCCACCTTGAAACCAAACTTAACGGCTTAATGTTGAGTTCTGTGAGCAGTGAACTGAAGGCTGTAATCTAATGGCTGTACAGTGCGAGTGGAGTCTCACTTGATGTATTTGCTGAGCTCTTGCTGGCTGCAGCGGGACCAGTGGAAGCGGTGGAAGGCCGCCTGCACCAGTGGAGCCATGATGCTTCCCATCGGCACCTCGTCTCCACACTCATTACCCTGTCCATCATGTTCCATCCCTAATCTGACGTTCCATAACACACACACACACACACACACACACACAAACACACGCTTAGTCTATACACATTCAAACACTTAATTCATCCTAACATGCATTCTCTCGACTATCAGAATTATTGGTACCCTTCAAGAGAATTGGAAAGCATGATTATAATATACATTACACATATTGATTAAAAGGTTCCATTCCATTCAAGTGGAGAAACTGCTTACTTTTTCCTTCAAACAAAAACCTTTCCCATAAAAATGTCTCTTTAATAATACATTCTGGCAGAATTATGGACATGTCAAAGATTAGAAAATTGCTCTTAAGCTCAAAGTTGCCTTTGACCATTTCTTGTGTCCCTGAGGTATAGTGCTAAAGGTCACAACTTGCAAATTCTGACCTGACTAGGAAAGGCAAAGAACAAATTAGTAATCCCCCCGATACATATCCCCCCCATTTGGAATTGGGAACTTGGGAAGGTCTCCCAATTCAGCAAGTGACGTCAAATCAACATGGCTGCTCACAGCATTAACAGTAAACAAAGTAGTAATTCTTACCTTTTGCTGTATATACCAGTATTTGCTTTCGATCAATCAACATACAGACACATTTGCTTGTTAACTCTATAACGGCTTGAATGTACAGATGTAATTCATTACTCTGAATTCCCACTTCTGAGATAAGTCGAACGCAGCATAAATATAAAGATGGTAAGAGGGGCAAAAAGAATGCAAAGATCAGTTTCTAGAAACTGCACAGTTTTGTTTGAAGGATGTCCATTTTCAGAAATCATCTTCAATAAAAATCTAATTGTTCTTAAACATAAAAATAGACTTTAAAGTCTTAAAATTAGGACTGCTTGTCCCATTAAGTTGAGCTACTTTGAGCCTAAAGATTTCTTGTGAATATGATCCCTGATGTCCAGAGCATATGAAAAAAAAAAAAAGAATAAAAATCATTCTCACACGTGTCCTGTCTCATGAGCCACCACAAAAGCAGACGAGAAACCATCCTCATGATTCAGAGTGCAGCTCCTCACTGGGTGACACATGCCTGTCACTGGAGCGTAACCTATACACACACACACACACATGCGGACACACATAAACAAACAGACAAAGAAAGAGAAAAAAACAAGTAAGACACTGTAGGGACTGTATGCATTATGCACTGTGTATATGTATGTGTGTGTGTGTGTGTGTGTGTGTGTGTGTGTGTGTGTTTGTGTATAAGTGAATATATGTTTGATGCATATTGGCTATACTGTGTCTGTTTTGGTGTGTGCTGTATCACCCTGCATGCCCGTTGGTCCAAACTCTTGTCTGGTAAGGAAGATGGCATGATCATGATACTCCGCATCGTTCTCGTCCTCCTTCTGTTGCAGAAAAGCCCAGCGACACACATTCTCCAGACTCTGAGATGGGTTCCCTAGCTCAATCAGTCCCATGGACTAAAAATATTGAACACAGAACCAGGATTAGCACCGCAGCGTTACATTCACTATGCTTTTAAACAGCAAATCATCTATAATATGATAATATGATAATTATCTGATAATTATATGATAATTAAGACCTAGTCAGTTGGTATTGTAATATAGAACAGCTATTGCACTGGGCTCAGAGTGCTTTCACATATGTAGCGTTTAGTCAGTTTCAATCAAAACCTGGCCTGTTTTCCTCCTTGATGCAGTTTGTTTAGACAAACTCTGCACTTGCACTCTTGCACAACCAGTCCGAGATCGTTTGAGTGATGTGGTCCTATTTCAATTCTGTTCAAACTCCAGCGAGGTTCGATTGCATTGAGAAAGTAATTCACGGATGGCTCGACCCTGTAGTGAATCAAACATGCCGTGTATTTTGGGCTGAGTGCAGCATTTTTCTGTAGCTGCGAACCAAGAGGCAAAACTGAGCCATGGACAGAAATATGATGTGTTCTGGATATTTAGACTGACCAAAAAAAGATAAATTAAACAAAACATGATTTATATGAGTTATTAATATCATTATTTAGTCATATACAGAGCGTGACTGGGTGGTTTTTGTAATTTCTACACAAAAAGGTTTGTTCACCTCTTTCCCATCGCCGTTCGTCTGAGCAATAAATTAAAGGGTTTTACAAATATGTTTTCAGCCCTACACACTGCTCAGCCAATGCTGTTTTCCAGTTTCAGGTTTGTTTAATTATGTGCAATGTGAGCCAAATAGCAAATGAACTGAAAGTATCAGTTTTGTTCTGACTCTGACTTGGCAAATGGATTAATAGGTGTGGAAGCATCCTAACATTGCTAAACTGGCACAAGTCTTATCCTGAACTTAACTTCTTTAAATATTTCATCTCACACTGAATAACATAGTTAACTACATCGTACATCAGTTTCACACTAAAAGAAAAAAAAAAGGAATTTCATGAAAGTAAAAAAAGCCTTATTTTGGGCGAAATTTGTCTTGTTTTTTTTGTGTAAAAAGAAAAATAATCTTGTCATGTTTTGCATTAGAAAAGTAATCTCATTTTTAGAAAATAATCTAAATCTAACTTTGTATTAATAAAATACTCCAGCTAATACTGAGCAAGATTTAACCAGTAACAAGCTATAACAATTTTAAGACTAAGATCATTTGCACACTTCAATTTTTCAATGAAGCAGCTTTGTCATGGTTATGATGAAATCCACACTGAACTACATTACTCATCAGCCCCAGCACGTCACATGATAATGTCACATGTCCCACTGATCACTCACACCTGTTCTGTGTTACCCCTAATAAGAACCCCTACAGAAGTTCTAGTTGTTCAGCACCTACTCGTCAAGCTTTTGTTGTTGTCGTGTTTGTGTCCTACACCCGCTCTCATAGTCTGTATGGACTTGCCTTGTGTCCGTTGTTACATTTATGGTTCTTGTTTTTACAGTTTTGGTTGTTTGTTTTGCACTTTATTAAAAAAAATAATAAATCTGCGCTTGTATCCACCTCCCTGACATTATGTTGCAGTGTTGTTGTTTTTCCCTGTTTCAATAAAAATGTTAAAAATAATTATTATTCTCATGCCTTATTATGACACAAAGTCACTTATTTTTATTATGCTGTTTGAAGAAATTGTATTATTGTAAGGTTTTTTTTTTTTTTGCTAATTATTACTCTTCGATTAAGAGAGAAATTCTGTGATAAAGTCACAACTTGCTTAAACTTTGGCATTTTTGTCTAGTTTTAAGACCCAGTAGCATTTTAGGGACTAGATATTTATGCTATTTTCAAGAATTCTTACCAAGTCAGTTTTGCTTACCCCACTGGCAGATTTTTTGGCTTTTAAAATTTTAGTACATGTTAACTAGATTTAAGTGTGTCTTACTTGTTTCAATAAAGACATTATTTGCAGTGCACTTGTATATTTAAACAACATATTCTTCACAAATACAGTATATTTCAGAAATGTGATGTTATTAGCTTCAGCTAAGTGCCCCTGATCTGTTTCAGCCATCTCTGAAATACACAGTGAACCAGGACAGAACCATATCTCGCTGTAGTTCTTGCCTGGTTTCCCACTGAAACTAAGCAGAGTTGAGTCTGGGCAGTACCTGGATGGGAGATCTCCTAGGGAAAACAGAGGTTGCTGTTGGAAATAAGTGGTATTAGTGAGGACAGCAGGGGGAACTCACCCTGTGATCTGTGTGGGTCCTAATGCCCAGTACAGTGATGAGGACACTATGCTGTAAAAACAGCACCATCTTTTGGATGAGACATTAAACCGAGGTCCTGACTCTCTGTGGAAATTAAAAATCCCAGGACACTTCTAGTAAAAGAGTAGGGGTGTGTCCTGGTGAAATTCCCCCATTGGCCCTTCTCTATCATGGCCCCCTAATAATCCCCACCTCTGAACTAGCTACATCACTCTCTCCTGTCCACTAATAGCTGGTGTGTGGTGGAAGTTCTGGTGCACTATGGCTACCGTTGCATCATCCAGGTGGATGATACATGCTAGTGGTGGTTGAGGAGATCCCCCCATACAATGTAAAGCACTTTGAGTGCCTATAAAAATGCTATATAAATGTAACTGTAAAAAAAAAAAAGCCTTATTAGAATCATTTTGGTTTTGTGGCAAAGCAATACTATAAATAGTACAAAGTTTGAAAAAATGTTTGACTTTTGTAATAATCTTGGGTAAGGCTTACATAATTCTCCCCGATTAGGTAAATGTACTTACATAATATAGGAATCTGGGAAATATGGATGTCAATCCTGTGTATCTATTAGAATATTATATGACATCTGGGGAGTTCTCAAATCTGTCTAATTAGCCAATTCATCTGGTAATTGTGCACTGTCATTAAGGGGCCAAGCACTGAAGGCAGCATGTTGTTATTCTAACTTTTCTTCTTCTTCTCTTCTTCTTCAGGCTAGGGTGTCTATAGCAGCCCATACAACCATCTGGTAAAAGTTGTGAAATTTGGCACACTGACTGGGGAGGGTCTAAAGAACATTCTGAACAAATTTGGGCCAAGTGCTGCCAATGCTATAGCGCCACCATTGGGTCAAATTTGGGCCTAATCTGGAAGTACGTTTATGGTCATAATCTTTGAACCGGATTAACTGACTTCCCTCAGTTGAGATGAGTTTCTTCAATACTCCTACAAATTTTGTCCAGTCATCACCTAATTTAGCACATGTCATCTTCAGAGTAAGCCTTACAAATAATATCAAACAAAGTTTGGTACTCCAAATGGTTTGCCCATAATGGGCTAATAATCTGACAGCGAAGCCATCAAACAGGAAGTGAGGCTGTATCTCAGCATCGACTTTGCGCACTGACACAAAGCTATAAATTCCCAAATTTTGATCTGGCTGGTTATTTCTCTTAAACAATTTTGAAAGATGTTACAGCAAAAAATAAAATAAAAGCAGGCAAAAGTAAAAGGGGTGTGATAGGGAGCTAAACATATTTTTAATGTAGGCTTACCTTGGCTGAGCAGAGCATCACGATTCGCACCAGCACTACATTGATATGAGCACCAAGTGAGGCATCCTGGTAGATCTCATTCACCTGAGAGCAAAGCCAGAGAAAAATGCTTTGAAACTTGATGCTTTAAGGCAGTTTGTGAATGCTAGTGATGGATCAATGGTGTGACTTTAACAGACTTTTAACCTCACACTGACCTCAGGGCAGACACCAAGTGACTTAGAAGTTACTGTACACACTAATTACAGGGTTTGATGTCATAGAAAAAAGTTAACTGTTTTAAAAAATGTACATATAATTAGAATTCCCTAAGACAGGCCAAGCAAGCAGCAACCCACTTGGGGTCTCGAGACAGCCATCTGTGAGCACATGTATGTGTGTGTGCCTGTAGAATAAATATAATTTCCCTCCTCCTTACATCTGACCCTGCCTTATTCCCCATTTACATAGCTCATCATGGGAAGAAACCTACGAAAGGGTGCCGGACCATTGCCAAAACGCACAGCATGTGGGTGTGTGAGTGTGAGAAAACTAATGAAGCCCTACGACACACACAGAGACTGACAGATGGATGGCAACCCAACCAGAGGCTGTTTAAGAATCTGAGTGCAACTGGGGAAAACAAACAGAGTGGGGAAAAAAAGACAGATTGACAGTAGAAGAAGAAAAAAAAGAAAACGGATCACAGAGTAGAATAATACAGCAAGATTCTGGGAATCAAACCGAGGTGATGCTCACTGGGCTGTTAATGTTGGCTAGACAAGGGTGGCAAATACTCCAAATTTTGCTGCAATTTCAATGAAATGAGACAGTCAATAATTAGTGTCAGGTCTCATTAGCTCAAATAGAGTGGTATTATGTGGTAACTGAGGTGATTAGGGCTGAGTCTAATAAGGAGGAGAAAGACTTCCTCATGTTTATCACATTAATCAGTCGCCAAAGTTGCCTGGCAACCTTGACAATGAGTCGAGATGGTCTGAACTCCTCATGGATTGTATGTCCATGCATTACTGGCCTCTCCAGCCCTACATCTGTCTATCACACACACACACACACACACACACACACACACACACACACACACACTGACAGCAGCCTTTTACCTTTTACCCTCACACATAAGCAACAATCAGCAATGTTCAATGCTGTCTCTCATTACCACTGATTTTTTGTCTGTTCATTTTCTCACGTTGTCTGTCTCCAACATAGATGAGCACATACACAGAAGCACACACATACACACAATGCTAGCAACCAAAGCAGAGGTCCCTCATTAGTGTGTCGCTGTCTCTGGCCCTCAGTAGGACCCTGGCCGTGTTCTATTAGTCCGGCTCCCAGCATGCTGCCGAGCAGGTAGGCAATTGACGAGCAGGAGGCCAAAGTGCCAGAAAATCATTAGGATTCGATTAATAATGCAGCAAGGGCTTCCACCGGAGCTTGTCTTCTGCTAAGCAACTGAACGGCAGCACAAACAAAAGTGAGCCAGGATGGACTGCGAACAGAGATACGATGGAAAAAGACAGAGAGCCTGAAAAATAAGGACTAAAGCGTAATATACTGATGACAATTTTACTTGAGTGGAACTGGAGGCAAAACAAGTACATGGCCAAAAAAGTCAAACTGAATGCAAAGCTAGTTGCTAGCTGCGAGTCCAATCTCGCCCACAGATATGCACATTTATCCTTCAGGTCAAAAATGCTGTCAGGGGCAGGACAGAATTTCCAGTCACTCAGGAGCCGTCAGGAAAATTAAATATTTTTTTTTTGCAGCTTTCCATCTGCGAGCTGCAAAACCACTGTGTCACAGTTCTACAGAACCCACCGGTCCACCAGCTATCTGAGGTTACGTTGAGACCGAGTTCAATCCTAGCAAGTTTTCATTTGACACCCTGTTCATTTCATGTGATAGAATAAATATCAAAGAACGATTGAGGCCTTCAGTGACTTGCACCAGCAGAATTACTTGTAGGGAAAAGAAATTCTTTTGGACTTACGATGTTCATAAGGGTGAGCAGATATTTCTGGATATGCTCTCGGCCGTGAAACTGCACCACGGAGCAATCCACTCCCAGCAGCACCTCGATGTTGAAGATCTCGTCTTGGTCCGACTGTCTGCGTGCACGACTGCTGCTGTGCATTTTTTGCTTAAACCCTTTGGATATGGCTTCCACTCCAGCCAGACTACCCAGTACTGAACCTGCAGAAACACACACACGTACACACACACGCTCTGTCAAATGCAGACAAGAATGCATGACATACAATTGATATCACATTCAAAAGCAGTCAAGGGAATGCATTTAAGTTTCAGGTCAGCTTGAGTGCAAACTGATGTAATTAAAGCATGAGCAAATCTACGGCATTTCAAACATACGCTTTCCATATCCTACTATCTGAACCCCAGAAGTCTTATAAAACAATATTGGATTGTCTTAAGACCTCTGCTGTTCATCTCCTGTGCCTATCTGTTACAATATAAAGTATATAGAGTACATATAAAAATGTATAAAATAAGGCTGCCCGATTATGGCCAAAATTATAAGCACGTTTATTTTGATCAATATTGAGATCATGAAAATTTTTCACGATTTTTCATTGATTTTAGGGATAAAATATTTTTATTGCACTTTCACATTTAAATAAACAGGCCGCTGCTTTCACCTCCATGTTGTGCTACATTCCTGCTAATGTACAAATCTTTGCATCAAATTAGACTGATCATTAAAGTGCATCATCTCGTAGAAGGAAAACATAAATAAAATTGGACCCAAAATATAGGATAAGTAAAAATAAAAATGCCATCAACCAAATGAAAATATGCAATCCAATATAACAATATGTAACCAAATGAAATGCATTCAGGCGAATGCAGAAAAGGCAATAACAGTGTTTACAGGAGGAGAGACGCAGACAAATCACCCACTAGAGTGGTACATGTCATTTTGTACCGGAACCCGGAAGTTAGCTTCACACTGGTTCCCTCAACAAAAATCCAATAGGATTTTCCCATAGGCTTTTGGATAGGGTTGTCAAAAGTACTGGTACTTCGGTATCAAGTCGGTACTAAAAAGAAAAAAAGTTGTCGGTACCAGATGTTCATAAGTATCGGTAGTACCGGGTCAACCCGATACTGACGCGCTGCCTGACAGGTGGTCAGTCTGGAACTTTTCATGGGTGCACCGTGCAACAAGAAGAGCCAAAGCAGCAGCAGCTTCCCCGGTTACCACGGCTGCGTCCAAAACCGCATCCTTACCTTGTTTATGCCCGTTTCCTGATCACCTGACCTTTACTTGTTGTTAACAAGTAACAAGTTAACAAGTTTACTTGTTGTTATTGTTTTACGTTTTGGATTTGTCTGCCTCTCTTCAATAAAGCTCTTATCTGCACATGCATTCGTCCTAAACCCTCATTACGTGACGGTTAGCAACTGCCTTTTTCAATACATGTAAAAGCTTTTGAAAAAAATCACGAGTGGAGTTTTACTGGTGCATTTTATGTCATAGAATAAAACATGAAAAATATTTTGAGCTTGTGTAAACCACAGACCTTATTTCAGGCTTTTAACCAAAATCCCATTCAAAAAACTCATTGACTTTGGGATGATGGAACTGAAGGGAGAAAATGCTAACTCGTTTCCAGGTTTTGGCATTACAAAATGACGTCATCCCTGCGCCACTATATGGTGACTGGCTGTAAGTTTACAAAGCGCTTGATTTGATATGCAACAGAGTTTTCTATGAGCAGAGGACGAACTTTAAACGTCAATATTGTAGTCGATCATGTTCATGTAATCGTGGGCAGTCAAAATCTTAATCAAGATCAATATCCGATTAATTGTGCAGCCCTAATATAAAAAAAGCTTTCCCATTCAGACACATAAGTGTTAATAAAGGCCACTCGAAACTACATCTACAACAATGGGGAAACTCAGAAAAAAAAGAGACTGCAAAAACAGATGGCAGACTGGGACAAGAAATCCATTCCAATTCATATGAGTGGCTGTTAACCAGCAACACACAATGAACCAAAGTCATTGATGAATGTGGGAGTTTATTGGAGAACCAGGTGTCATGTAGTTATCTGGAAGAACGTACATGCTCTTATGTGTCCAGACAAGCCTGCGTTATCTGTGTTTACCTAACCTTGATATCAATGTAGGCCTAACATGGGAACTGAAAGAGAGAGAGAGAGAGAGAGAGAGAGAGAGAGAGAGAGAGAGAGACAGAGAAAGAGAGAGAGAGAGAGAGAAAGCAAGCAATGCCAGTAAAAGACGTTGACCATATAGTGTAATGTTGTGCATTTCAAGACAGTTGAATCACAACTAAAAACAAACAAAAGTGAAAAATGGGCAAAAGTCAGAATCTGTCTAGGTACAAAAGACATGATCGATTACCCCAGAGTATCGTTTTACCAACAGCGAGTCATAACCATAGATTTTGGTGTGGCAGGACGACATTAATAATGACATAGCCTCAAACAAAATTATGTCAAGAGACTACCCCACTTGCTTTATGCTACAGGCTAGTGAAGTTTTAGAGTAACCTCATGAAATGCAGTTAAGAGTTGGCAACACGCAGTCATACAGCATACAGACTAGAAGCTCATTTTGAATGTTTTTAGACGTTCGACTATGTGTTTGATGCAGCAGGTGTGTTCTCCAGGTTCAAAAACCACACAAAAGATCTGAAACTATCCCAAACATTTTTTGCATTGGAAAAAGGAGACATATTTTCCATGGACTGCACTTACACTTTCCCCTTATTTGCAGAAATTTACTCAATGTTTAATTCTTATTATTTGTTAAAAGACAGCTTGGCGGCTGCAGTGTATTCTTAAACTAGCCCAATCTGGCAACCCTGTCATTAATGGTGCTGTCTGCTGCTCCTCCTTCCTTGAAAATGTTCATAGAGCGAGCATGGGGCAGTGTGATTCCTGCCCCAATGGTATATTAGGGTTTGTTGCGGTTTCCAAATTTTTACCACTAGGTGCAATAATAACTAAAAGGAGGTAAATGCGGCAGTGAGTGCGCCACCCTACAGAACACTTCCAGAAGCTATGCATCTCATTTGCAGCAGGTCATAACAGCAAAATGGTGCTCTACTAAGTACTAAAGATGCTTGCCATGAAGGGGTTGAATAATTCAGAAACTGAATAAATCATTATAAGTTGCATTTTCAGTTGAATTTGGGGAAACCACATGAAGCATTCGTTATGGTGAACTATTTCATTTGCTTTTGTTTGATTTGTTCATTGCAAACAGCTGAAAGTCTGTAAATTTTGACTTACTGACGGGTTGAATCATTTTGATTGCAACTGTATATCCAATATGGCCCATTGTTGACCACAGGAAAGGCTGCTGTAAAAGCATTAATCATCCTCAGGTTCTGTAACAAAAAGCATCCAGTGCATGGAGACTGTGCTAGCACCATAGTAAACAATATGATAATAAGGGTATAAGCTCATGAATAAACCATGTGTTCAATAGAAAAAAAAAAAACATAATTGGAATCTTTCTAGGATGAATCAGCACTTCAGATTTTCACACTCGCATTCTCACACGGTGGCTGTATTAGCATACATGCTTGAAGCAACCAGTTTAGCCTAATTTAGACTAATGTTCAACTGTTTAATTCTATTGGTTAAATGCCACTGGGTCAATTTGACACATACCATCGATGACTAATCTATAGTACCTCACAAGTATAGGCCGTTTGGGATCATTTATGTAAATGGTGACCATAAATGTGATTAAGAGTGAGATGCTCTTGGCTAATAATGCTCATTCGGGCAAAGGCAAAACAGCGCATGCACCATGATAAATGGCAACGAGAAGCCTTCATTGCATTGATAATGACTTCACTCCAGTTTCAGTTTTGTGAATTCCTCCGGAACTGTTCGACTTCTACCAAGCTCTGATCAGCATAATGTCTGCAGCAGTGTGGTTTAAATGAGTTCATCTCATTCAGGCATCATCAATCCATCATCAAAGAAGTTGTCTGAACATTAACCACTGCTTACATTATAAATACTCCCTATGGATTTGTTGCTTTTGTGGAATTACTACCAATACGCTGAGGAACTGTGATTAAGTGTTAAAAGGAGACAGTGTAAGCAAAGAGAAGACTGCAGATAAAATAGGGTTTTACCTGATCAAGTTTCCACAACAGATATAAAGTCCTCGTTTTGAACTCAGGTTCATACACTCCTCTAATAAAACAACACTAACCGATCTAATGAAAGAAACATTCTGCAATAACTCATAATGCTTATCACAGCCCCAATCTATAAAATGGTCATCCTCTCAATTTACAAAACCAGAGCAAAGACCATGAATCAAAGTATTAACAAGGACCTGAAAGCTTAAAGCCAAGACTTTAAACAGCTGATAAGTCAGCAGTTTATCGGCTCAAGCCTGCAAACTATAGGGAATACACACAACAACAACAAATGCTCTACCTGCAAATGCCAGCATGCTCCTGAAAACCCAGCAAAGATGTCATCAATTCTTAGTCTCTTCAGATCATAATCTATGAATTCAGTACAAATCATAGCATCAAATCAAATCAAAATGCTCTATTATGCAAAATTAGGCTTGCAATATAATGATTTATTTGCCTCTACATGATTTTATACTGCCATGATATCCAGTGATGTTTACTCTGATCATATTATATAATATTTTTTGCCTTGCACCTCAAGGGTTGAGGTTTGATTCCCACCTCTGCCCTGTGCACGCGGAGCTTGCATATTCTCCCCAAGCCTTGGGGGCTTCTAGCGGGTACTCTGGTTTCCTCCCTCAGCCCAAAGACATGCACCGTAGACTTATTGGCATTTCGTAGTGTGTGAATGTGTGCGTGTGATTGTGCCCAGTGATTGGTTGGAACCCCTTCTAGGGTGTCCACCGCCTTGTTCCCCAGGATAGGCTCCAGGCTCCCCCATGACCCTGCGTAGTATATGTGGTATGGAAAATGGATAGATAAATGCATGCATATTACCTGGGAACTCTTATGCATTTTGCCATTTTGCATAGGCGCGCCATAATTTACACTAGTATAAGTTATCAAACAGCATATGAATCTGGGACGATTTGCACAGGTTTTTTTAAACTCTCCAACATTAACTGACAATACCTGGAATCCTGCATCACATGTAAGCAATCTCTCGTCCAGATTTTCCCTCAAAGATGCACTGACACCTTTGTTTTCTGTCAAGGTAAATGAAGAATTTCAATAATATGAAATAAAATCTGTCGATGCATGTTTGACTTAGCTAACATCAGACAAGTATACTCTGAACATCAGTTATGGATGTGACCAAAAAATTTCGAAGGCCACATTTATCATCTATAGTCTTCAACATCTATGTGATGCAACCCAGGAAAGCAGATAATCCAGGAATCGTGAGCCAGATCCCAACACGTCAACTTCCTTCAAACTTACAACTAGCAACAATGCTCCTAGCATCAACCCTCCAACTCGGCACAGTCATACACCGCTTCCATCACTTCCACAGTCAAACAGGTATCACAATGTCACCACAGTCATCATATTTCAAGGGTAAAAGGTTTCACTGCACCACTCTGTGCTTGGCCAAATCCTAAAAATAGAAAGCTAGAGAAGGACTGGCCATGTGTTTGTAGGTGCTATGCTGAAGAAAAAACTGTGTCTGGCTTTACTGTGACAGCGTTATTGATAGACCCGGTTTATAGAGTCATGGTTTCCAACTGACCTGCTGAAAGACTGTTAGTGATGCAAAAGCTGTCGATTAAACTGATGTCAATTGTTCTTCAAATCAGCAGTATTTTGTGTTTGAGCAACAAACAATCTGTCTCAGAAAACCTGCAGGATATCACTATGGCTGCATTTTGGCAAATGAAAAAACGTTTTTTCAGCTTAGAGCATCCTTTAACACCTTAACATTAGGAAAACAAAAATACATTTCACAAAAACAACATAGAAATGTTTTTATTTAATCTTGCCTTGGCTTGCCTATTTCTAGTTTTGCTGAGTCTGTGCCCAATGTAGCCTCAGATTCTTGTTTTTGGCTGACAGGAATAGATCCTGATGTGTCTTTTGCCATTGTAGCCCATCCACCTCAAGGTTTGGAGCTGTCTGAGATGCTTTTCTCCTCACGGTTGTAAAGAGTGCTAATTTGAGTAACTGTACCCTTCCTGTCAGCTTGAACACAAGTCCAGCCATTCTCATCTGACCTATCTTATCAAGATGTTGTTATTTTCCTCCCTGCAGAACTGCCACTCACTGGATGTTTTTTTGTTTTGTTTTGTTTTCTGCACCATTCTGTGTAAACTCTCGAGACTGTGTGAAAATCTCAGGAGGGTTTTTCCCCCCAGGCCACCACACATAACATCATAACATCCAAAACATGTTAGCACGATAACGTAAAAAGCACTATAAATGATCTCTTCTATCTATTCTCTGCCAAGATATCGACTAAAGTATTCGCAAAACAAAACGCAGAGAGAAAGCACACATAACCAGAGGACGATACTGCACACACACACACACACACACACTCACATTCCAGAGGTCTCCAAGTAACACACATGGCTTTCAGAGAAGTCCAGGAAGATTACTTGCCAGATGGATGCGCAGACACTGGCATCAAGAGTCAAAACAAAATGCATAAGTTGGATTTTCAAACAGGGCTGGCAGATGTGACCATTCAAGCAACAGACTTTGAAAAATAAACAAAGAATAAATCTGAGCAAATTGCCTGATGTTTGGCATATATAAACAACAGGAAAGGCATGCAAAGGGTGTAAAATTTAATCAGAAGTTATAAATAAAATAAAAAAAAAAAAAACAGCCAAATGCAGACGAATCCTTAAATTCCTTTCAGCAATACAACTCCCATTGCCAAGGCTTAGCACGTCTAGCTTCGTGTCCAATAGGGTTTATTTCAATAAGAAGCAGAACTTCAATCATAGTCAATATACAGAGAAACGCAACAAATGACAAAATTGCTAATTGCATTTTCAATTTAAAAAAAAATACTTTAGGCAGAAATGCACATGATTTACAAAGATCAGAAATAACAAGTACTACTTTGCATGTGCAAGGGGAAAACTGTGGTTGCAGTTAATGGGTGTGTTGTAGGTTGTTTACAAACAAAATGTATAACTTTTTGTTTGTTACATGCAAAGTTAGGGGTGAAAACAATATGTAAGTGTTATACATGTGCTATTTGTTCTCAGTAGCTGCGGCAGGATTTGAGTTCAAAGACACTTCTATCATTTATATCAAATATTTTTTTAAATACTTAGTAAAAGTAAAACAATTGTAACATGCATTCTGCTTCATTTTGTTAGTGTGCATAAATGAATTACTATAGTAATTATTATTAACACACAAGCAATGTATTTGAAAACAGGTTTCTAATGTGTATTACAATATTAAACTGACTTTTAATGATGTAGTGTTTTTTTTTTTTAAAAGTACACCATTATGCAATTTAATCATATTGTTTATTTTATGTACAAAAGTCTACACAACCCTGTTAAAATGGCAAGTTTTTGTGATGGAAAAAAAACAAAAACAAAAACGAAACCAAGATAAATCATGTAAGAACTTTTTCACTCTCATTGTGAAATTACAATATATACAAAATTAAGTGAAAACAATCAGAAACATTTTAGGGAAAGATAGGAAAAATAAAAAAAAGTTACTGTAACCCTGTTGCATAAATGTGCACACGCTTTTATAACTGGTCATGTGGTTTTGTTCAGAATAAACCAATCACACTCACTCTCATGTTCAAAAGTAATTATTATACAGCTGTCATCAATGAAATTATTCTGATTAACCCCAAATAAACACCAGCTGTTTCTGTAGGATTTTCTTGACCTCTTGAAGCCACGGACCGCAAAGAGCTTACAAAGCATGTATGGTATCTTACTGTTGAAAAGAATCGATCAGTAGAGGTGTACAAAACATTTTCAAAACATTAGATGGATGTTAACATGGATCACCGTAAAGGCCATCATCAACAAATAGAGAAAATGGAGCACCACATTGACATAGACAAAAACAGGATGTCCCTCCTAAAATTACAGAAGGACAAGACAAAATCTTACCAGGGAGGCTGCCAAGAGATAACTATAGCAACATTAAAGGAGCTGCAGGAATAGCTGACAATTAGTACTGATTAGTCTCTGCATGTGACAACAATATAACATCGTATTCTTCAGACATGTTTTTCTCACAAAAAAACATCCAGGCCCAACTAAATCACCCCAAACCATGTGGAAAATTGCGTTATGGTCTGATGAGACCAATTCCAAAAAGTGTAATAATTCCATAATTCTAAAAGGTATGTTTTGCACAAAAAAGCACCAAAAGAACACCATACCTGCGGTGAAGCATGGTGGTGGCAGCATCATGGTTTAGGGCTGCTTTTCCTTTTTTCCACTATGCATTGGTCAAAGGAATTTATTTAAATCTGGCTGATAGAGTTTGTGTAGCATTACCAAAACATACATACTGTCATGATTTCCCCTTGAGCTAGCTTTGCAATATTGCAGTGTGCTCAGAAAACTGAAGCGCATGCTCGCGCACGAGCCCAGTGCGCGAGCCCTTAGCGAACGCACACGTTTGGGTCTTCATGACATTGACTTTTGTTTATGTTATGGTTATGTTGTGTCTCCGCCCCTGTTTTGTCATTGGTTGTTTCCTGAATGTCTGTCTTATGACTAGGGATGTCATGATACCAAAAATCTAGTAGTCGGTACCGATACCACCAAAAGTATAAGATACTCGATACCACGGTGTGGTATAAATTTTTTTTTTAAATGAAATAAAAATTCTAAATAAAATTTTAAACTCCTGGAGGACATCCTCCTCTGGCTAATACTGGCAAAAAGAGAGAGAGTGAGAGGGGGATATTTTAGTTATCAAACACTCAGTATGTTTACATGGACAACAATAATCCAATATTAACCCGATTAAGACGATACTTTGATTAAGAAACTAGCATTTAAGAGCTATTTTTTATTACCTTAATCCGATTAAAGTCATGCTCAAAGTAAACACAAATGGAATTAAGACATGTGGAGTATTCCTATTTTAGTCTCATTATCGACGTGCATTACAGACATGTACACACCTTAATCACGCTATTAACGTTGTGTGGGAGTTTTCACCGCATTTTGCGACATGATACGATCACACACGGTAGTGCCCAAGCGTTTGACGGCAAACAGGAGAGCACGGCTGCGTCTGAAACCACATACTTACCTGGTATATTGTAGGGGAAACACATGTATATAGTAGGCGAAATACATGTGTTTCGGCTACTATATAGTAGGAGTCGTCAATTTGCACATATAGCATAACAAATAATTAACTGCACTTGAAGCTTTCATAAAATTAAAAATGAAACACCCAAAACTGTATACGGTACCATAATGAAGACCAACTGTATGTCAATACGTGAAATTCTGGAGAGAATGTCGGATGGCGTGGCGTGGGGACGTAATGACGTGTGCCGTTAATCACTCCATGTTCCATAACATGTAAAACGGGAACATGAAAGGAGTATTCTACTATATATATTTCGCCTACTATATACATGTATTTCGCCTACTATATACCAGGTAAGTAAGTGGTTTGGGACGGAGCCATGCTCTCTTGTTTGCTGTCAAACGGTTGAGCACCGCGTACACTGTGTGTACATGTCCTGTCGCAAAATGTGGTGAAAACTCTCACAGGACGTTAATAGTGTGATTAAGGTGTGTACATGTCTGTAATGCATGTCGATAATGCAACTAAAACAGGAATACTCCACATGTCTTACTTTGATTTCTGGTTACTTCGAGTATGACTTTATTCGGATTAAGGTCATCAATGATTGCTGTTTATATATATGGTAGTTTCTTAATCAGAGTATTGTCTTCATCGGGTTAATATCTGATATGGTTGTCCATGTAAACGTACTGACTGACTAATAAAACAGTGCTAAGTGCTAATAACAAGTGCTAAGGTGCACTCCTAAACACACACACACACACACACACACCTTATACTCTGAATGCAAGCAGTAGTTTAAATTCACTATTATGGTGGCAGGCCAAAAAGATTTATTAAAAGCATTAACATTTGAATAATTATTAGTGACATGACACTGCATTTTGCTGACAGGACACGGTTTGAATGGCGATGCATGGTGGCCCATTCGGAGGTAGTTTATAACACTGCAATGTGTTATCAAATAACTGTCTATCGCAAACATTACATGGAGGATAACGTTAGCTGGTTTCACGGCTACAATGCCAGCTGCCTCAAACAAACATAATATAGGGTCCATCTTTCAGGTACTTCGTCAAATTCCAGGTGTTTCCTCGCTTTGTTTAAAATGAACGATAGCATCGGTTTCCCACCTGCAACCGATCCTACCTTTCCTCTTCGGGGCGTAGCTAAAATTGTCGCTGTCTTCTGTAGTTTTTCGCGTGTGCTTGAAGGCCTTCTTCTTCTTCTTGACCACTTGTGGACCGACTAAAACACTTGCGCGTATTTGCGGCCCCCAGTTCCGGAAGAATTGCAACCTCGATACCTTCATTACCAACGATACCCACGCTACTACAGAAAAACAGTACAGTCACGCTTTAAGAATGTAAATGTATGTAAGTATCGGTTCTTGTGACATACCTACTTATCACAGTATACCAGTGACTACGTTTCCCATACTGCACGGCGGCCTACAAACATGGCCACCATGGACTGCAAGTCCCAGAACACTCACAGACACACACAGAACACTCATTCTAATCACACACACACAGCCACAGTATAAAAGAGACTTTGTGAATATTTAGACTTTGCGAAGTATTAAGTGAGGTTTCCGTATACAAAGCGTTTGTTCTTGCTTCATAGTTACTGACTTTGTGTTTCATTTTGGTGCTTTGTCTTGCCCTGTTTATGCCCGTCTGCCGATCGCCTGACCTTTTGCATGTTTTTGGACCGCGCCTTGGATTACCATTTTGGATTTGTCTGCCTCTCTTTAAATAAAAGCTCTTATCTGCACTTGCGTACATCCTAACGTCTATTACGTGACACACATGTGTACGTTCACATACAGTACTACAGGCCACAGCGGTGGGCAAAACCATGAAGTTATAAACATTTCGCATCAACATCAGCTAACAAACCTTCCGACTTCATTTTATTTCCTAACACACACATGGCCACTATTCAACCAGAGTAAACAAACCTCACACAGACACTCCCCTCATCAACAGCACTCTCAGCCACAACACAGGCCCAAGAAAATACTCCTAATTACTGTGTTTTCCATAAGAGTGCCACCGGTGCAGAGTAATTACTGTTTTGGACTGCATCGTAGATCAAGCTGTGACTCTCAGCTGAAAAATCAGGCCAACCGAAATGGAAACAGCAGTGCTGAGATGGCCACTCCAGGAGCAAAGGCCATGGTGCCATCTGCAGAAGACATTGTGTGTGTGTGTGTGTGTGTGTGTGTGTGTGTGTGTGTGTGTGTGTGTGCATGTGGGTGTGTGTTAGAGGATGTTTCAAAGGGAAGGTGAGGACACGCAGGAGCTGCAGAAGCAGCGGCGCTGAAGGAAATGAACTCTCCTATGAAACACTGGGCCAGTGGAACAAATGATGTTATTTCAGGATGAGAAGATATTTAAATCTCTCTCTGTCGCTCTCTCTCAACAATGATGCATTAATTTCAAACACATTTCCGAATGTTTAAGCCTTTTTAGTATTTTATGACACGTGTGGCAATGTTTTTGTTTGCGGTGGACTTTCAGCATCCTGTTAATCACTCATATTAATCTAACTTATTTATAAATATTTCAATATATTACAAGGCGAAGGCAGGGTGGTTTAATGGTTAGCACATTTGCCTTGTTCTCCCCGTGCTTTGGGTTTCCTAAAGGTACGTTGGTTTCCTCCCCCAGTCCAAACACTGTTTAAACTGTGATATCAAATATATAAAAAAAGTATTTGCCCCTTCCTGATTTCTTGACTTTTTGCATGTCACACTTTCATGTTTCAAGGGGTGCACGGTGGCTTAGTGGTTAGCACGTTTGCCTCACACCTCCAGGGTCGGGGGTTTGAGTCCCACTGTGGCCCTGTGTGTGCGGAGTTTGCACGTTCTCCCCGTGCTGCGGGGGTTTCCTCCCCTAGTTAGGCTGATTGGCATGTATAAGGTGTCCGTACCATATGAATGGGTGTGTGAGTATGTATGTGACTGTGCCCTGCGATGGATTGGCACCCTGTCCAGGGTGTACCCCGCCTTGTGCCCGATGCGCCCTGGATAGGGATAGGCTCCAGGTTCCCCATGACCCTGAAAAGGATAAGCGGTATACAAGATGGATGGATGGATGGACTTTCTTGTTTCTGATCAAACAAAAGTCAATATAAGACAAAGACATCCTGAGTCAACACTAAATACAATTGAATATACAACACCCATATATCACCCATGTGGAAAAAGTACTTTCCCCCTTAAATAAATTACCTGGTTGTGTCCCATTTAACAGCAACAAGTGCTTCTGTTAACTGGAGAGCAGTCTTTTATACCACTGTGGATGAATTTTGGCCCACTCTCCTAAATTAATTAAAGCTGAATTGCCTTAATTCAGCCACTTTGGAGGGCTTTTGCACATGAACTGCCAGTTTAAGGTCCTGCCACTGTATCTTCAAGTCAGGGGTTCAAGTCAAGATTTTAAGTAACTAATCATTTTGTTTGAAGATCTGTGTGACAAATATACAAAAATAGAAGAAATCAGAAAGGGGGCAATACAGTTTTAAAAATGTTTTATGATACTACAACATCCAGATTTAAAAAATAACAACAACTATTTTTTAACAAGTGCAAAAGTTCAGCTGAACTACAGTACATTTCTTAGATAATACATCATCACACTTTTTCAGAATTCAGACATTTCTTTCAAATAATTCAGTTGTGACTGCAAGCCACATGTGGTAAAATGAGACTCAGGGCTATAAACAGTGCTTGGAAGAAAAAAACAAACTGAACCTCTCCGACCAGAAGGATGCAAACAAAGACAATTGCTTTGCTTAGCCTTTAGTTTAGCTCTTAATATTTATAGTGGGAAAACAAAGGCATTTTTAAAGCCTGACCTGTCCCTGTTCCCCCTGCCTCATTTTTCCCCTCCACAAGTTATAAACTAACTCTTCTCATGAGTTTTTGCCCTTCTCATGTCTGCCAAGTAGAGCTTAAAATCCCATCAAATCTGCCACGTAGACACTCTCTGACTGAGTCCAGGCTTGGCTGCAACATGTCTCTGCTGGATTTCAGTATGAGCTTCAGCCCTCATTCACACTCTCACAGTTGACACAGATCTACTCATCCAAATCTGGGTGTTTTTTTTTTAAACCCTCCTTCAGACAGAAAACTATTTTATTGTTGTAGTCTGATGTATAGTGCTGAGCATTATTAAGTCTGGGATGCAAATGCTGAGGTGCATCATAATGCCACGTCATGTTGTCCGCTTACTACGGCATGGATCCAAATTCAGTTTAACCACATAATCAATTGTATATTAGGATGCAAAACAGTGTTTAATGATCTACAGCAGTGACCCCTGTACCTATCCATGATGGTACTGCAGGGGAGCAAATTATGATCATTTAAATGTTGCAGTTTCTTCTCCTTCCAATCAGCCGAATCATGTGGCAGCAGCCCAACCCATAAAATCATGCAGATACAAGTCAAGGGCTGAAAACATCAGAATTAATGTGATCTTGGTGACTTTGACCATAGCATGGTTATTGGTCCCAGACTGGCTGGTGTGAGTATTTGAAAAAACAGCTGATCTAGTGGGATTTTCTACACAGATTGGTACAAAAAAATCAAACAAACAAACAAAGAAAAAACAGCAACAACAACAACAACAAACATCGTATAATCAGCAGCTCTGTGGGTAGGAAAATCCTTGTTGATGAAAGAGGTCAAAGCAGAATGGCCGAGACTGGTTCAAGCTGACAGAAAGGTTACGGTAACTCAAATAACCACACTTTACAAGACAAGGTGAGCAGAAAATCATCTCAGAAAGCACAATCTTGGGATGGATGGGCTACAACAGCATACTATATTTAATGTTAATGACCAAAATGTTTAAATCTGAATATTAACTATTTATGTTTATAAGCCATCTTTTTTTCTTCTTTTTTTCCTCATAACATGCAATTTTAAGTATTTTAAGTAAAAATCCAAAAAGCTGAACGTTTCTGAATAATTTATATATGAAAGGGTTAAGAGCTGAGTGTGTACAGTGCAGTGCAGTGACATCTTCATAATGATACATGATTAGATTTCTCTTCCAGATTTTTATATTGATCACCAGCTGGCCAGTGTCACAAACGTGGAGACTTATTACATCGCTTATATTGGTGTGCATGTGGAAAAACCCATTGGGTGACTCTTCCCTCCAATACCTATTCTTTCTTTCCTGTCTCAAGACAAATGACCCAGAAATACTCAAAGCAAAGACAAACCGAGCTTCGACATCTCCCCAGCTGAACCCTTCAGACGAGACTCTGAGTGACACGTGAATCTCTCTGTGAGAAACTGATGACTCTGGTCTCCTCCTCACACCTCTCCCACACAGTGCACTAAAGGAAGTGCACTCAGGGCAAGAAAGAGGAGCGAGAGAGAGAGAGAGAGAGAGAGAGAGAGAGAGAGAGAGAGAGAGAGAGAGAGAGAGAGAATCCAGGAATGGGGAATGCATGTAGAGAAGTGAATTAGCCCCAGAGATCTGAGCTAAGTTGAACCAGGTTTCTTAGAAAAAAATAAATCATAAAGGTCAAGATTAGTCACCAGGTTTTTATCAAGGACATCAAACACAACTCTTTTTCTAGGGATACACAACATTAGAAATGACTTCAATATCAGTAATTTCACATTCTCTTCATATGTCACTCTAAACCCCCTTGTCACGTTGGCCTTTTTTATTCTTCTAAGACCACTAAAATGTCAGACTTCTTGAGGGCACTGTTTTTTATTCATCTGTGATAAACTCATAATGCTGTAGCTTTACTCTGTAGACCAGTGTTGGGGTCAAATCGTCTCAAAATGATGCCACGGGTCACACATAATGATTATATTTGAGCATCACTGATTTTGATTCAAACAACTAATAGGACTTTTGGTTAACAATAGATTTCATCATCATTTTGTCATTTCCCAGAGATATCACTAACCAATATATTTTCCTACACCAACATCCAAATATGATATCATGATATCTGGTTCCCACTACCCTATCCTGAGAGTTTATCTGCATTTCTAAACATTCATGACAATATTGTAAGTTTCAAAACTGGTATTAAACATGAAACCTGTTCATATCACGTTCATTAAAAAACTATCTTTAATTAATTAATTAATTAATTAATTAATTAATTAATTAAAGTTACTATAAAGGGTATGACTTAACATCACTTTCCTGCCGGAACACGCTTCCTCGGCCGGACTGAGTGGCAAAACATCCAGCAAAATAGCTTGTTTCAGTAGGGAAGCTGCGAAAACGCTAGTATAACTAACGAGTATCAGCTTAAAGGCAGTTGGACTCGACAGTGACCTTCACAACTTGCTCAAGAACCTGTGGTCCATGGACATCGGCATGTAGTCAGAAATCGGTTTTCCTGACATTTATATGTACCTGATTTCGATGCCTGGGAAATATACTAAGCAAAGCCTGAAGGCATACAAAAGCCTTGACGCTTGGGCCTACTTCAAGGCGGGATTTATTGGAGAAATTAAATTGACAAGAACACCAATAAACATTCTGGTTGTATGTGGACAGGTATTTACAAATATTTTTTATTTTATTAAATCATTTTACCTGGTAAACCGTAAGCTAGCTAGTCCTAGTTTGTTTGTAGCTAACACTGCTTCCACTTACTATATATTATATATTTGTGAAGGTAAAACAGTCAGAGAATGAATAAAGTCCCCGTTATTCATCAATGGAAATATGCAGTGTTTAAAAAGAAGTAACGTTGCAAACTATACAAAATTGTACAAGATGAACACCACATTCCAAAAGATCTTACACTTACATTGCTCGACTTAGTGAAAAAGGACTGAATGATTTTTTGGCACCCTGTAAAAAGATAGGTCCGAATTTTTATTGAATCCGTAAGCACAGTCGATTGCACAACAGTTTTTTTTTTTACCATTTTAGATGTGTTTTTTTCTGTGTTTTTGAGGAATTCACGGTGTACACTAATGCTGCCGCTCAGTCTTTTTGCCACTCAGCGGGTGTGACCGCGGCGAGTTCCGGCTACCATGACGTCACGTGCTTTCCCACTATTCTTTGATCACACAAGAGGTATATCTGCATACTATTTGCATATTGGACCGTGATTGGCCCATGGTTGCAGTCAACAAGTGCAACTAGCATGAAGTTGGACACAGCTCTGTAGTGACCTGGAACTTGATATTAAACTCAAAACTCAATAAAATTATAAACCAAAGGAGCCTTTGTTTTCCAAATAACTCTTAAAAAAAAGTCTTTGTCCCCCACCGAATTCATTTCTGAGCCTCCAACTGCTTGCACTCTAGTGTTCACGGCTGCTAACCTAACCTAACGATATTCTCCTATACATGCAACATGCTTCTCTCATCATGAAGCATGCCATTAACTAGTTACTTAACCAAAGTAAACTAACGTTACATTATTACAGTCCAACAATCTGACTTAGTTATAAACTGTTGATTATAGTATAAACCACTCCAAAACTTACTGTAGCCCTGGCAGTTAAATATTTTGCTATGAAAAAATACAGTTGAGGTGCAGCAGCAGCCATATTTCAGAACTTTTAACAAGTCAGCTAATGAATATTAATGAAGTGTCTACTTCTTAATATTAATGACGAGTGGGTGGTGTCAGCAAAACTATTTGGAGATTCTGAGTGAGTCATTCTACTACAAGTTATTAAAATACCTACAGTAGATACAGTATGCTTTTCAGAGTAAAGCTCATGTAAGACATGTTTTATAGACACTCATGAACAACGTGTTTAAACCTGTGCCTGAATATTGTGCAACTGGCTAAGTAACATCTGGCTTGTATTACCATTTTGACGTCAAGAACAGACATCTAACATTACATATTCCCCTATAAAGCTAAAAAAAATGTAATTGAACATGTAATAGACACTATTAGGCACTAGTATTTCAGAAAATGAAATCCAGCTGTTGCTGCGACGTGATCATTTAATCCAGTGAAATGGCTCTGATCGAGATCTATTTCTCATCGAGGAATTTCAATATTTGAAATTCCTTGAATATAGTCTTTAATATTCATGAATTTAAACTTTTCCCAAAGACTGTATCATCTTTCTTCTAAGGCTTATATTCAGTTAGAAAACCAAGCACCAAGAGGTAACTCTTTTGGCACAAGGCATCAGCATGAGCTCTGAGTCCTGACCTCTGGGGTGAAAGTAGTCAGCATGACTGATGGCTGGTTTCTTGATGTCAGACAAGCGGTAGAGGATGTGATGTCGTCCGGATCCACCCTCCTCCTCTCCTGTCATGTCGCCTCCTCTCTCCAGTGGCTCGATGAAGAACTCCTCCTGACCTGCGCGGATCATGCCCGCCTGACAGAAAGACAGAGAAGGAGCCAGTGAGAAAAAGCGGACAGAGATATAAAGACGTAGCAAAGTAATTCTAATAAAGAAAGAAAGAAACATTTCATTCAGAGACAGGTACAAAGCTTACATATAAAGTCCATTAAGTGAAGCAGCTAGAGGGGCTATTTCCGTAGGATCACTATATCATATTTTCAGCCGCTTTGGAAGAAACTCGATCTTCGAATCGATCCGTTCTCTGTATTCACCTAAATCATGCGTGCAGGCAGCAGCCATCATTAAAATCTTCAATGCTACCTGCTACGGACCAAAAAGAACCGTACTAATAGATTCCCGAGAAGCTGTCATTGTGTTCCCCGAGTCGAATTTAAGCTCCCTGTGGTTACACAATTAAAGCAAGAAGAAAGAAATCCAAGGCATGACATGAGATCAATACAAATACCTTCTACTGAACAACTGACAAGCTGATATACCTGCCTGTTCCTGTCTGCCTCTGGTTCTATCTAGTTGATGGTGGCTATCTGAAATACTCGGCTGCCTGAGACGCCAGGGACATAACGACCAGGAAAAAAAAGACGAAGAGCGCGAGCGAGTAAACGAGACACTGACTCTCATATCCCGTGGGACTTATTGATTAGCGCGCAGAGATGGGACCTACTCTGGTACACACTTCCTACTGGCTTTTCCCTGAAATCAAGGACTTTTCCTCACACCCAACAAGTCAGGATTAGCATTGAAGTTTCTGAAGCTGTTCAAACAAGAACTCGTAAATGTCACGTCGGCTCTCCCGGCATTCCCAGGTCATCGTCATAAAGCAGAGAGAGCCTCGAGCAGGCCGCTGAGCTGGGTATTTACCTCAACCTCACAGAAAAAATTCCACCGAAAGCTGTCCCTTCCTCCTCCCTCACTGTCTTCCACGTCCCCTGAGGGTTCATTATAAAAGAAATGGCCGCATGCCGCATAAACCAATACTGCCGTTCTCAGGTTCAGCCATCACACTCACCCACTGTACTGACAGAAAAAGTATCTGTCCTGCATCAGAAAGAAACACAGCTGATAGACAACTATGCTGTCTTCATTACTAGGGAAGGTTAGCAATAAAGTGTCAACGTACGACCTTTTAGCATCAGTGTCTCCATACTAGTTACCTATAGTGGAAAGTAACAAACTACGTGCTGGAACAATACTTTTTGGAGTAAAATTAAATCACTTTTACTTGGCTACATTTATTTTTGTCCACTTTTACAGGTTAAAAAATAATAATGCTTTCAACCCCAGAAGACTATAAGCCAATTATAACACACCATGTTCAAACTGTAATTCACTTTCGAGAAACTCTACTCTTCAGACACCAAATGCTTCCTCAGCAGCAACAACGTCTGAGACACATGAGCATCCCTGGCCCAATGTATCAGCTATGTTCAGTTTAAATTGCTTCAGCTTGATAAATGATATGTGAATGATGCAAGCCAAAACCTGTGGAGATATCGGCATCCAACCTGCAGAAACATGTACAAGTAAGTCATTAGCTAGATGAGTAAGCTAGACTACCTAGCCAGACCATTTGATCTTTTACAGAATTAAAGTTCTGAAACATTAAACCTAAGACGTCACTGCAATGTTCAGTAGCTATCACCTGCTGTGTTATATATTTTAATTTGCTGTTACAGCTTATAGGTGAAGCTCAGGTTTATATGTTTGCTATATAGCTATGTTCACTTCAGTATAGCTCACTTAGTTTGATCATAATTGTAGACATGTAAAAAAAAAAAAAGAAAAAAAAAAGAAAAGAAAAAAAGAAGTAATTTTTGGCACTAAATTTATTTATTTATTTTCTTGATCACTACTTTCACTCTTACGTAAGTGAATTATTACTACATTAACAGTATTTGTACTCAGGTCGGTGAGTTTTGTATTTTTTCCAGCACTGTTAATGATACAGACTAATTATATACTAAAGAATAGACATAAAAACTGACCATCAACTCTATTTACCCAAGATAGAGGAATTCCATTAGACGTTGAAGGGATAGTGAATAATTGTGGTGAAATTTAGCTCTAGCTAGCTGTTTTGAAACTCAACAAATTCAAGCTCTCCAAAAAAGCTACACCCCCAAAAATTTCTGTATTGACAGGAAACATAAAAACAGACGATAGGATAGTAACGGGCAAGAAGAAATGCGTCTTTGTCCAGGTTGGCTGAATATTAGTGGTCCATATTACTCGTCTCTTTTTATCCTTTTTATTTAAAGAGCCTGTACCAGAGGCAAGACTATTACAATGTGTTATGAAAAATCCCTGACCTTTAACTTAGTTTAAATAAAAGCTAGCAGATTCCAAAATTTCCAAAACATCCGAGTGTTCTCTGACTACTTGTGTTCATAGCTGGAAAGCCTACGAACTGACACGAGGAGTTATCACACCACGCTTATATAAGTTTAAGGGATTTAGAGGACAAATTCTTTCCATCAGGAAGGCTTGGGAACTGATCCAAAATGCTGTAAACTGAAATTATAGTCTATCATCAAAAATGAAAAAGGAAAAAAACAAAAACAAGAAAAAAACCATAAATGAAAAACCACAGTGTAGTGTATATCTTTTGGCTTCCAGGCATGTAAAAACAATTAAACACACAGTTGTTAATAAAATGTTTCGCTTGCTGCGATTTACTAGGATGACAAACAACAGCACAGGCTTTCCAACAGAACAAGCGGGGCCGGCTGCACCATCCAACACCAGTGCACTGGGTCCAAGTGCTCTTAATCAGGTCTACTGCTGTTTCCACTGAGTGCAGGAGTCATTTCCTGCCAGCACTGACGTGGGGAGTGAGCACGAGAGAAGTCAGATAGATCAACCATGTTGGGAGTGGTCAGAGAATGGTTATTTATCTAGAGACAACCCACTTTCAAGATCTCTTACAAGAAAGCCACAACTGACACTGCTTATGCATGTGTATTTGCCAGCTTGTAGTGTTAATGGACCTACAAATCCGCTCTCTTACAAATGTCATGTCAGCACTGTGCAAGCCACATGTTGCCTCGAGGTGTCTCACTGCAAAAGCTTTTAAGAACCTCCAGTATTTCTCCATATTTATATTCAAATAGTTCATCAGCTGTGTTTCCATCAACTCTATTTAGATAAATGTCACGTCTCGTAACACCCGAGAGGCTGTCAGAGGTAATCTGAGTCTTGGATGTAACTGCTGAGACTTCGTTTGGTTCAGAGGCAGGCAGGGTTAACCAGGAAAATCCAGAATCATAATCCAAAACCGACAGACTGAGGTCTGAACCAGAAAACTTTAAACCTCTAATTAGAATATAGGGAAGGAATCAAAACTGGGTTAAAATATTTTTCAGCTCGTAAAGGGTTTCTACTTGTAAAACGATATGCAAAAAAAAAAAAAACCCTTATATAATTACATTCACAAATGTGTTTGTTCATTTCAACTGATGAAATTGTAACGTCTCATCCTGATGGAGCCAGAGCCAATCCTGGGAACACTGGGTGTGAAGCGGACATACATGCTGGAATGGATGCCGGTTAATCACAGGGCACCATGCACACACACACACACACACACACACACACACACACACACACACACACACACACACACACACACACAGTCACACACTCAGTTACACATGGGGACGATCTGGTGTAGCCAATACATTTACTAGGGAGATGAGAAAACCAGAGAAGCCAGATGAAACCCACATGGATACAAGGAGAACATGTAAAACTCCACAGAGACCACACACTACCCAAGCTCTTATATATTTACTAGTTTTATCTGTTCTGACTAGAATCTATGGTCATGTTTTGACTGGTGAATAAAAGCACCATGACCAGATTGACTATCCAATCAGGAAATGATTCTGAATATCCAATAAAAAGTCATCCAAAAAACAAAACAAAACAAAAAAAACATTTATTGTGTGGACAATCTGGTCAAGGTGTTCTTATCTGTCTGTCAAAACAAATTCGCACAGTAAATCACAATGAGACATTTAAACAAAGAGCATGGTCACAACATTTAAAATGACATTTGTGAATAAAATTTGTAGTAATATGACACTCCTGTTTCTGTAGGAATTTAGAAATAAAAAAATGGTTTAGATAAAAGTAAGACTAACAAAGGAATATTAGCACTATATTACTCTTGATGAATTTGAATGTCAGATTTCATGGTACTTTTCATATACTGCAATGTCACGATTCCCCCTTGAAGCAGTGTGCTCTAAGCGCGAATGCGCGAGCACCTGCTTTTCCGCTGTTGACCGTAGTGACATTGGGACACGTGTGTTTTGTTTATGTCTGTCATGTCTCCTCCCTGTTCCGTCATTGGCTGGGAATTCACGTGGGTCTGAATTGCTCTCAGCTGATAGTAGTTGAGACGCTGATCATGTCCGCATATATACCGCGCGCTTCCCAGCACACAGCGCGGAAGATTAATAAGTCGTAAGTAGTAAGTAAATGGTTAGCATAGTCATAGTCGTAGTCATAGTCGTAGTCATAGTCATAGTCATAGTCGTAGTCATAGTCATAGTCGTAGTCATAGTCATAGTCATAGTCAGTTCGCGCTGGATTCTCCGCTTCCAGTCCCTCGTTCTAGTTCGTGTCTTGTTTTGGTTATCGACCTAGATTCCTGCCTAGCCCTGTGTATGCCTGTTTGCCAATCGCCTGACCTATTGCATGTTTATGGATTACGTTTTGGATCACGTTTTGGATTTGTCTGCCTGCCTGTCTCTACAAATAAACAACTGTTGTCCTGCACTTGCATCCGCTTTATCTCTGCTCCGTCACGATTTGTGACAGAATCTTCCGCCATAACATGGATGCAGCAGGAGGACTAGAGAGAAGGCACGCCACAGCAACCAGGAAAATCGTAGGACGATACCGCATCGGGGAACGCTCGGATTACTGGCCGCATTTTTTATCCGCGCAATTTCCACAAAGGTACGCCCTTGAATTGCCGCCAGAGACAGTGGGATTGGGGAGCTACCCGCTGGAGTTTCTCTTCAGCTGCCAGGAGTATTTCTGCAGCTTGGCGGTTCCCAAGCCTACTAAGAGAGTGGATCGGGTTCCTGGTGTCCAGGTTTTGCGGCCCGGCCCGTGACTGGGTGGAGCAGCTGGTGAGTGCTGGGTCGCCAGCCCTCCATGATGTCACTCAGTTTACAGAGCTGTTTATGGAGGAGTTTTCACAGCCTGGACAACTTCGTGGTCTTGATTTACTGGGGTGGAGAGTCAATGGACAGCCCCAGGTGGACCCACCATTCAACCTCTATTATGAGGAGATGGACAGGGCAGTAACCAGCGATCCACTTCAGTTTCCGGCCAACACGGGGGCGAAATCCCCGAGATGTATGACTGAGGGCTGCGGGAGAGAGACTCAGCTTCAATGTCCCACTTGCAGGAAGCTGGGCCTCCAGGAAGCTTTCTTCTGCTCTCAGGAATGCTTCAAGAGCAGCTGGCGGGAGCATAAGAAACTCCACCGGAGAGCCCGTGCAGAGACCCAGCCCGGGACCGACAGGGTGACCTCAGAGCTCGAACCTGAGCCCCACGAGGTGGGCTCACCTGCCGAGCTCCAACAAAAGGTCCAAGTCCAAGTCAAGTCTCACGTCCCTGAGATCCAAGTCAAGTCTCACGTCCCTGAGATCCAAGTCAAGTCTCACGTCCCTGAGCTCCAGGTCCAGCCTCCAGTCCCTGAGCTCCAGGTCCAGCCTCCAGTCCCTGAGCTCCAGGTCCAGCCTCCAGTCCCTGAGCTCCAGGTCCAGCTTCCAATCCTTGAGCTCCAGGTCCAGCCTCCAGTCAGGAAGGTCCAGGTCAAGTCTCATGTCCCTGAGGTCCAAGCCAAGCCTCCAGGCTCTGACGCCCAAGCCAAGCCTCCAGGCTCTGACGCCCAAGCCAAGCCTCCAGGCTCTGACGCCCAAGCCAAGCCTCCAGGCTCTGAGGCCCAAGCTCTGCTAATATCTCAGCCTAAGGACCAAATGCTGCTCACGCCCAAGTCTACCGACCCGGTTGCCCCAGTTCAACCCACTGACACGCACAGCCAAGTTCTGCTCACGCCCCAGTCTGCCGACACACCCAGCCAAGCTCCGCTCACGCCCCAGTTTGCCGACACGCCCAGCCAAGCTCCGTTCACGCCCCAATCTGCCGACACGCCCAGCCAAGCTCAGCTCACGCCACAGTCTGTCGACACGCACCGCCAATGCCTGTTTGCCAATCGCCTGACCTCTTTCATGTTTATGGATTACGTTTTGGATCACGTTTTGGATTTGTCTGCCTGCCTGTCTCTACAAATAAACAACTGTTGTCCTACACTTGCATCCGCCTTATCTCTGCTCCGTCACGATTTGTGACACTGCAATAGCTGAAATCCTGAGCAGAAATAACCGCTATTTAGTATAAGACTTAGCCACTTGTGGGTAACAATCGGTCTTGATAAACATAACTAATGCATCTCTGAGTTCAGAGCCTGCAGCCATGACTTACTCACCCCATTCATTCACTGTATGCATTTTACTCATTGAGAATTGAATATACAGTACCCAATATTAAACATTTGTCTAGGGCAAATCTGTTCCTTCTCACTCGGTGTTTGGGTCATTAAATTCATAAAATTCACTCGTAGTTTTCAGACATTGTTTTTCTTCTTTAGACTTGCGTTTCAAATGCATGCTTCAAGTCATGTGGTACAATATTTATGGTTATTGCTCACTGCAACTGCTGATTTGGTACGTTTGCCCACTGACAAAGAAATGATCAGTCTATCATTTTAATGGTAGATTTATTTGAACAGTGCGAGACAGAATAACAACAAGAAAATCCAGAAAAACGCATGTCAAAAATGTTAGAAATTGATTTGCATTTTAATGAGGGAAATAAGTATTTGACCCCCTCTCAATCAGAAAGATTTCTGGTTCCCAGGTGTCTTTTATACAGGTAAGGACTGAGATTAGGAGCACACTCTTAAAGGGAGTGCTCCTAATCTCAGCTTGTTACTTGTATAAAAGACACCTGTCCAAAGAAGCAATCAATCAATCAGATTCCAAACGCTCCACCATGGCCAAGACCAAAGAGCTCTCCAAGGATGTCAGGGACAAGATTGTAGACCTACACAAGTCTGGAATGGGCTACAAGACCATAGCCAAGCAGCTTGGTGAGAAGGTGACAACAGTTGGTGCAATTATTCGCAAATGGAAGAAACACAAAAGAACTGTCAATCTCCCTCGGCCTGTGGCTCCATGCAAGATCTCACCTCGTGGAGTTGCAATGATCATGAGAACAGTGAGGAATCAGCCCAGAACTACACGGGAGGATTTTGTCAATGATCTCAAGGCAGCTGGGACCATAGTCACCAAGAAAACAATTGGTAACACACTACGCCGTGAAGGACTGAAATCCTGCAGCGCCCGCAAGGTCCCCCTGCTCAAGAAAGCACATATACATGCCCGTCTGAAGTTTGCCAATGAACATCTGAATGATTCAGAGGACAACCGGGTGAAAGTGTTGTGGTCAGATGAGACCAAAATGGAGCTCTTTGGCATCAACTCAACTTGCTGTGTTTGGAGGAGGAGAAATGCTGCCTATGACCCCAAGAACACCATCCCCACAGTCAAACATGGAGGTGGGAACATTATGCTTTGGGGGTGTTTTTCTGCTAAGGGGACAGGACAACTTCACCGCATCAAAGGGACGATGGACAGGGCCATGTACCGTTAAATCTTGGGTGAGAACCTCCTTCCCTCAGCCAGGGCATTGAAAACGGGTCGTGGATGGGTATTCCAGCATGACAATGACCCAAAACACACGGCCAAGGGAACAAAGGAGTGGCTCAAGAAGAAGCACATTAAGGTCCTGGAGTGGCCTAGCCAGTCTCCAGACCTTAATCCCATAGAAAATCTGTGGAGGGAGCTGAAGGTTCGAGTTGCCAAACGTCAGCCTCGAAACCTTAATGACTTGGAGAAGATCTGCAAAGAGGAGTGGGACAAAATCCCTCCTGAGATGTGTGCAAACCTGGTGGCCAACTACAAGAAACGTCTGACCTCTGTGATTGCCAACAAGGGTTTTGCCACCAAGTACTAAGTCATGTTTTGCAGAGGGGTCAAATACATATTTCCCTCATTAAAATGCAAATCAATTTATAACATTTTTGACATGCATTTTTCTGGATTTTTCTTGTTGTTATTCTGTCTCTCACTGTTAAAATAAATCTACCATTAACATTATAGAATGATCATTTCTTTGTCAGTGGGAAAATGTACAAAATCAGCAGGGGATCAAATACTTTTTTCCCCTCAATGTAAAGGGGTATAGTGGTGCTCCATTTTATGCAGTGGTTGCCCAAGTGCAAACACTTGCAGAATCAGCACTGTTCTTGCACTGAGAAATTGTGATTTTAAGGAGTATACAGTATACACACTAAGTGGGATTACAACAGCACTGGTCACAGCTGAAACACTGTGCACATAAGCAGGGATTGTGGTCAAGACAAAGCCAAAGCAGGAGTGCACAAACACAGAAGTGTTTTATGATATTTCCATAAAAATATGGAAATTATTAGGAATAATTGGGAATATTGAAAGGTTTTTTTTTTGTAACAGTATTTTTCACAGAAATGTCTCAGCTGGAAACAAAATAAAGATACATAGATGGCAGAACACACAGGTGAAGAAAAACTAGATGGGAGGTAATGAATCAGCTCAGAGATCATGGCCATTACAGCAATGGGTTATGATCATCTGACTTTGACTGAAGTCCAAAAGAACCATTTAGTAATGGCCTGAAATCACAACATTATTTATGGAAAAACCATAGCTTATGAATATAAATAAACACTTTAATTCATTTATTCATTCAATCATCCATTCATAAATAAATAAATAAATAGTATGTTATAATAATGTTAGCTGGATACAGAATCATTCAAATCCATTAGCGATACTAGCTATCAGGCGAGTACCATCTCTAGTACCATTGCATATTAAAATAGCTTTTATTAACCTTTTAATGGGCAAGAAAACATTTTAAAAGATTCATTGGCATTTTTAACACTTTAGGGTTCAGTGAATGCAATGTCAGGATTTGTTTTGCAATACAGGAACCATTTAATTGTTAAAATAGATTTTGAAAAAATATATGTTAGAGTTGCAAGATAAAAGATTCTTAAAAATAGCTAAATCATTAAGAGACAACTTTTGTAGAAATGCAAGGAAATGCTATCAATATTACAATCAATTCTAAATTAATGTAGAAGTACTAAATCTTGCCTAATAAAACATTTTTTGGGGTGCATTAACACACCTGGTGTAATGTATGATGTGACAGCTGTGGTGAAAGATACGAGGAAAACTGAGAACAGACATCCAGTCATGTTCAGTAACTGCTTTAATCATGGTCAGGATCTCAGTGGAACCAAAACCTATCCCAAGACCACAAGCGAAGTGGGAACACACCCTGGATGGGACACCGGTTAACTGCACAGACATTCACACCATTTTGAGTAGCCAACCCTCCAACCGGCATGTTTGTGGGAGGCGGGAGGAAACCATTGAACCCAGAGGAAATCCACATGGATATAAAACATACAAACAGTAAGCCAAGCCCAGAATCAAACCTGGGACCCTGGAGCTTTGAGTAAGCAACACTACCCATTAAATATCAAACTTAGAATTTGTTTGAACAGATGTCACCAATGAAAATAACAAAGACTGGTTTCAAATGTTGAAAAACGAGAAACAAAGCCAATCTGTACATGTACATGCTGCTGTACATGTGCGTGGGTGCTCACCACATAAATAAGACTTCTCTTACCTTTTAACACAGCAGGCCAGCTGTTTAAAGAGTGAAGCCGTGATCTATAACGCTGATAAAACAGCAGCATTCCATGTTTATGTAATGATACACAGACTGTTTTGGCAGCTATTATTGAACGGCACAATTAATTATTGTTATTCTTAACATACCATGTCAACACAGTTTTGTGAAAGAGATTATTTGATAAGAAAAATGCTGGAAAAAACAGTCCCTTAATGGAGCTTTTTGCAAGAGTTTTCTTGCATTCTTTCTTCTTTCACATTGTACATTACAAACTTATACTATAAATCTGTGAAAAAATGTGAAAGAAGTATTCTTCCCAATACACCACAATAAACCACAGTAAGCAAAGCTAATGATTTAATTCAATAATTATTTAAATCAATATCTAATTAGCTAACTATAGTTAAGCACACTGATAGCACAGTTGATTGTGTTTCCTTAATTGTGATTAATTGTGCAGGACAAGTGTGACATAATGCCATTATCTGTATCTGTTTAGTGCTCAAAATATTCATATCTCTTCTCGTATTTTGATTTAAACTGGAAGTCAGCATGATCTGTACCGGAGGTTGAAAGAAACAAACATACTCTGCTTATTGTTCGTATCTGTATTCGTATTCGTCTGACACAGACACATCATCTGCTCAATCCGTATTTGCTTACATCACTATTGTGCAGCTATAGGCACCCATTTCTACTTCAGTCTCATTACTAATACATTTTAGCATATCATATTCAACAACTATAACGTACACAAAACTCACTTAAAGTTGGCCAAAACATTTAATAGACTTAAACTGGGGCTTTTCTATAACATTTATTCTAATAAATTAATAAATGATATGATCTGCAAGTGTAACACTTTATTAGTCACTAATTAGTGTTTTTCCATTTAGTCTTGCTACACAGTATGACCCACCAATTTATACCACAGCATTGCTGAATTCTCAAATCTGATTGGTCGGAAGGTGTTGATTCATTTTCTATAATTGCAACAGCTCTGATACAGTCCCCTCCGAAAATATTGGAACGGCAAGGCTGTAGACTGAAGACATTTGGGTTTGAGATCAAAAGATGAGAAGAGAGTTTAGAATTTCAGCTTTTATTTCCTGGTATTTATATGTACATGTGTTAAACGACATAGAACATAGCACATTTTGTATCAGACCACCCAATTTGTAGGCGAGCACAAATATTGGATCATGTGACTGACAGGTGTTTCTTGTTATCCAGGTGTGTCCTGTTAGATTGACTGTTTGAACAATAAATAACTCTGAACATCGACTCTTGGTATTAGCCTTCTGTTTCACCTGTGAAGACTGCATTTGTTGTTTAAAAGGAGGAGCCAACATGAAGACTAGTGAACTGTCTATGGAAGAAAAGCAAGCCATTTAAAAGAAAAGAAAAGCGAGAAAAGAAGGAACGTCAATCAGAGGCATTGCATGAACACTGGGCGTAGCCAATGTCCTGAAAAAGAAAGAAACCTACCTATTATTTATACCCAAATGTATTTGGTGTATAGCATAAACAAATGAATTGGCGTTGCCATCCCAATAGTTTCAGAGGGGACTGTACATTATCGTTTCTATTGTGACAGCTCATCCAGAGGGAGTTGCATGGTTGATTCGTCACAATAATCTAAGCTAATAATAAACTTTTTTTAAAATGTTGTTATTGAAAAAAAAAGAGGTCTCAATGTTGAGATGGTGAAACTCTTCAGGAGCTAACCTGTCTCGCAGACGTACAACAACACTCATGTACCTATAAATGGATCGAAGTTTGATGTGCGGTCCATTCATAAATTTAAATTTGTCATTGTTGGCCTGTGGTATCAGAGGAATACAATACTTTAGGACATGCTGTTATTAGAAAATGATTAATTTCGGGGGTTTTCGAAGATTTTTTTCGTGTAACAGCGCAACGGTTGTGTATTATTCCTTACAAACACTTGGGTAAATGAAGTAGTGGTGGAATCACAGCACACTGGCAGCTTTTCTTCATGTCACCCCTTAACAACCACGACACTTGGCAACTACCAGCATAGCAACAATGTGCCTCAAGTACAAAAGATCTTGGCTGACTTTGTCTACATTCTCTATGTCTTTTCTTCCATGAACAGAAATAGATTTTTAGGTTTAATCAAGGTTTCAGTTTAGCCGTGAGTATTTTTATAATACGCTCAACAACTTCAGTATACAGTAGCTTCACTACACTGCGGCCTAATACAGATCAGTGTATGCAGTCTTTCTGAGGTAATCCAGCTCTGCAAAGCGTCCTCTCTTGGAATATATCAAGCTCCAGCTTCATAAAAAAAAATAATAAAAAAAAATTATCACTTCTGGATTCCAGATGAGAAAATTTTTCCATGACTGCCGGCCTAGACCAAAAAAAACCACTACGTTAAAACAAACTTTTTAGGGTCATGTAGGGATGAAGTTGATAGTGATGATGTTTTATTGTGCTCACTGTTACCCAGTGAATTCCTTTCGAATGATTTGTCTCTTTTATTATACCAACAAAGTATTCCTCAAAGCAGCTGTAGCCAGATGGTCATCATGCATATGGAAATAATTTGTCAGTGTTTTCAATATCCATATTATGAATCAATTATATGTTAATTTTCTCATATGCTTGCCTGTTAATTATGTAGCAGTATTATTATAGCTACAATAAAACTAATTAAATTTCATAAAGATAAACAAGCTCAAAACCTCTGCCTATTATTTCTGTCTGTATGAGTCATGCTAGTTTTGGTTCTAGTGACCTGATTTATTGTCAAATCCCTTATGCATTTGAAGCACTATTTGAGCATGAAAGGCCAGGTTCAACATGTTATTTCAGCTTGCATTTCTACAACCCAGGGTACGACGAACAGCGAGCCTTCAGCCAAATCTGTTGCTTCTCTCCATCCTCCTATCCAAAATACAGCCAAAACCCATTTACCTTCTCTCAGACTGAAGAACAGAGAGAATGGGTGGCCTGCAGAGAGCACAATAAGATGCTGGGAAAGCGAATGCTGTCTGGATCTAGAGTGCAAAGGCCAGGTCACCCTAATCTAGTTGAAATGAAACATAATACAAAAATTCAACTTGCATTTGATGAGATGAAATAAAGAAAAAAAACATGAAGCTTCAAAGGGGGAAGCTTTGGGAGAAAACAGACAGATAACAAAGACTGAATTTCATTTAATGCACACTAGAGTTATGCAATATAACGATTCAGTCGTATCTACATGATTTTACACAGCCACGATATCCAGTGACATTTATTCTGATTATACTATAAACTTTAAGCATTTTGCATAGAAGCTTCGCAATTAAATGTTGGCTTATGATACTACATGTTAGGACTCAAAAATACAGAGAAAGAACAGTCTTTTTCTCCTCATTTATTAAATGACAGATGAGACAATCAATATATGAATCCAGAATGATTTGAGCAGGCGTCGAACTCGCCATATTGGAAGCCCCACCCCTGTCCCCACAGCTCACATACTCTTGGAGCTCTCAGGGCTCATGAGGCACTCTCGCGTTCTGAAAAAGGTAAATGGAGTATGTTTTATGTCCATTCATTTGAAATAAAATCTAGGAATATTTAAACTTAGTATGACTAATATTAGACAAGTATAAAGTTAACATCGGTGAACTATCTTTATTAGGGAAGCCACCGAAAGACCGCTCAAAACGTCTCTTTCGGTTTTCAGAAACTACAAAGAGAAATAAGAATAAAAATTCAAAATAGATTAAACACAATGTTGTGTCAAATCTAACACTACAATTAATCAGTCCCTCCACGATCTCAGAAATAACCGCAACTCCGCAATATTTAAAAATGATCGCAGATTTTCTGCAGATTTTGGGCCGAGACGTTTCATTTGGCATCAACACAACGCGCATTCAGCCAAAGCCCTCTTTGATTCACGTGCGTTGAACATGAGTACAGCTGAACGGTCTCATTTACCAACAAACATTACTGTAAATGAGCATGAGAAACAATTTCGTACGATTAAAATTTCGCAGATTCGCCGATTTCCGCAAAAAAAAGCACAAAAATTCCGCAAAATCTCAAATTTTGAAAAAAAACTCTGCAAAATCCACAGAAGATCAACAGTCACAATGTCAGCCATGTTGACCTTAGACAAGTGATGTGTAAAAGGATTATATATAACATGTATGTTGCACTTTACTGCGAAATCAACTAAAACAACCCCTCTCATCCTCTCTATGCTGAGCTGAGGCAGCTCAGGAGCTCCTTCAGCCACAGACTCATCCAGCCCTGAGCCTCAAAACGCTTTGGAGGCTCATTTGTGCCATCAGCCATCAGGCTTCACAACACCACAGCACCAAACTGACAGATTTAAGCCTGATTATATCTGAGACATTATCTGGTTGTAAGTAATTATTACTGGTTGTATAGTGTAAATAGTGTTTGAATACTTCTACAATACGGCATCTGTTCTGTTCTTTTATATTCCTTCGTGCTGCTATGTTGACCTAAATTTCCCCTACGGGGGATTAATAAAGTTATATCTTATCTTATCTTATCTTATCTTAAAAATCCGCCAACCATCTGAGTTTTCATTGCTGCTGCCACCAAGCAGTTCCCGACTGCACAGCTGATATTATTTACATCCTCCCCTATTTATCCCTTAAACCTGAAATGGTGAAAATTGCTTATTTCCCTGTCTTTTTTTTTAAGGCTATTGTTTCTGGATAATTTGATCTTTTATTTTATTTAAAACTGCGAGTGGATCATCAGAACAAAGACCCAGCATGCTCTGAGATCAGAGATCTGGAAAAACAGCACAGGGAGATTTAGTGGAAAAACCCACATGTACTTATAGACGAAGCTTGGAATCCTTGCCATCATCACTTCCAGCTTTCCATCTCATTTTCATTCTGTCCTCAATACCATTAATACCTCTACGATTAAAATCTGTTCTGTGGCACTTACAATCTGTATCCATGAGGTTTGGGAGTTCATATTGGCATGCAAAACCTTTCCAGAAGATGGGTCTGAAACATCTAATGTTACAGTTCTTTCTTCTCCGTAACATCTGACCAAGTTTTATCTTTCCATAAAAAGGGGGGAAAAAGACACTAAAAAAAAAGGATGTGGTGAGAATTTGGGCTTCTTATTTGATTGAGGTTCCAGTTATAGAAGAAAAGATTCAAACTAAAAGAAAGCTAAGAATAAGTGCAGTGTAAGGTATTAAGTGACAATCTCTCAAAGAATGTAGCAGTGGTGTAGCAGTACACAGCTTTGTGTCCTGTTGTGAGAATAAATTGCCTATGTTTTTGAGTCGAAAGGCACTCTTAACTCCCAAGCACAGCTAATTTGCTGGACCAGAAATCCAGACAAGAACGTCAATATGTCACTTGCAAATGGTAATGTAACACACATTCTGCTAGACTGGGCCTCGGGCCAACGACAGAGTGAAAGACAGAGATACATAGCTTGTAAGAAAGCAGTGTCTTTAGACGCTGTAAAAGAATGATAGAACATTAAACTACTCCTAAACTCAAAAACATGACTTTTATGGTTAAGTCCACTGTAATGCCTGCCTCCCTAGATTAGTATTCAGGACACATTTGCTAACATAGTCAATCAATTCACATTTCTGTAATGTTTATTGTACTTTAAGTTGTTCTACGTTGAATTTATTCCCTACTGTTTAGGTAGTGAGTTTTGTGTACTATCTACTTGACGCAGTTGGATCTAGATACTTTACACTGGAATTGGTGTATTGTATAATATTGTTGATTCTGTAGTATTGCTTGGAAGTGTTTGTTAGTCTATGCTAAATAGTTCTCTCAGGTGGATAATCAATAGTAATTTCAGTCTCCCTTAAGATGTGAATTGTGGGAAGGACTTACTAAGATATATTGAAGGTGTACCTAGCTCAAAATTCAGTGTGCTTTAAGTTGCTCTATCTTGAATTTATTCTTGACATTTTATTCTTGGTAATTTCTCTGGTAGGTTCAACTGGTAGGCTGATTGGCATGTCCAAAGTGTCCGTAGTGTATGAATGGGTGTGTGAGTGTGTATGTGATTTTGCCCTGCGAAGGATTGGCACCCTGTCCAGGGTGTACCCTGCCTTGTGCCCGATGCTCCCTGGGATAGGCTCCAGGTTTCCCGTAACCCTGAAAAGGATAAAGTGGTATAGAAGATGGATGGATAGATGGATGGATGGTAATTTCTCAGTTTAAAATAGAATCTCACGTTGTTCAGTATTGATAACCGAGTGCCAAATATAAGCTGTGTGATGCCGTGAACTAATATGATAAATATGACTGCTAATATCTAGCTAGACAACTTATGTAAACTTAGAGATTGTCGTTGTTATGGTACACTGTAACAGGTTTGGCAAGTGTAACAAGTATATTCTGTCCACTTCCATATTCTATGCACTTCTGTATCCTGAACACTTCAGCACTGCATACATATTCCATACAATACTGTATCCTATACACTTTAGCATTCCATACACTTTAGTACGCTCTACACTTCAGTATTCTGTACACTTTGTTATTCTTACACTTCTGTATCCTGTACACCTCAGTATTCCATACATGTCAGTAGAGCTGCAACTAGCGGTTATAATCGATTAGTTGGCCAATTATTTTTTCAATTAACCCGGGGGTTAAGTACCATTTTTTCGTTTATTTTAAATAAAATCCACAAACTGAGTGTTACAAATATAAACTAAAAATTTACACAACTGTTTGTCCAATTATATAAGACTGAAACAAACCCAATACACACACACACACCAGTATATATATTACTCATTTAGGACTGTAGTTTAATTCTGTGCTTTCTGTGCATCTATAAAATGTAATGCATAAATACTTTATATGTACATATAAACAATATAAACCAATATATATATATATATATATATATATATATATATATATATATATATATATATATATACACACTTCAGTATTCTGTGCACGTCAGTATTCTGTACGTATTTCATACACTTCAGACTTCTCTACACTTCAGTATTCTACACAATTCTGTATTTTGTACCCCCCTGTATTCCTTACACCTCATCTGTCGATACGCGGCAATAAACTGTTAAATTCCATATTATTTTTCCATTAAACCTGGGCTTTCCTCTCAAATCCTAGTAACAGACCACCTTATCACATTAAAATTGTGGTTATGGAAACATTAGCAATGCTAATGCCATGGAATGGATAAACCTTTTGCCTTGACTGATTTAGCATTAACATCAGCATATTCAAGTTCACTTCTCCCATAACTTTAAGTGTATGTATGGCTTTTACATAGAGAACACAACATAATACTATTAGGCATCAAAACAATCAGTACATTTACATGGACAACAATAATCTGAGATTACCCCGATGAAGATAATACTCTGATTAAGAAACTACCATGCAAACAACGATTACTGATTAATTCTTAATTTGGCTAAAGTCATTCTCGAAGTAAACACAAATCGAATTAAGACATGTGGAGTATTCCTATTTTAGTCACATTATCGAAGTGCATTATAGACTATGCTTACATGGACAGCAGTAATGTAATTATTGACTTTATTCTGAATAAGACAATATTCTGATTAAGGTGTTTACATGAGTTGCTTTTAGAATACTCCTTTCATGTTCCTGTCTTACGTATTATAGAACATAGAGTGATTAACGGCACACGTCACTACGTCCCCACGCCACGCCGTCCGACGTCCCTCCAGAATTTCACATATCAACATACAGTTGGTCCTCGTTATGGTACTGTATACAGTTTTGGGTTTCATTTTTCATTTTACGAAAGTTTTAAGTGCAGTTTATTATTTGTCATGCAAATAGATGACTGCTTGAACCCATGGGCTGTGTCCGAACCCGTATACTTACCATGTACATATATATTTCGCCTACTATTTAGCAGCCATGCTCTCTTGTTTGCTGTCAAACAGTTGAGCACTGCTGTGTGTGTATGTATCCTGTTGAAAAATGCGGTGAAAACTCCTACACGACATTAATAGCGTGATTAAGGTGTGTACGTGTCTGTAATGCATCTCGATAATGCGACTAAAACAGGAATGCTCCACATGTCTTAATTCCATTTGTGTTTACTTCGAGCATGAATTTAGCCGGATTAAGGTCATCAAAAATTGCTGTTTACATGCTAGTTTCTTAATCGGAGTATCGTCTTAATCGGGTTAATCTCAGATTATTGTTGTCCATGTAAACGTACTGATAGACATGTACACGAATAAAGTCATATTCAAAGTAACCACAAATTGAAGCAAGACATGGAGTATTCCTGTTTTAGTCGCATTATCGACATGCATTACAGACATGTACACACCTTAATCACACTATTAACGTCGTGTGGGAGTTTTCACCGCATTCTGCGACAGGACACACACACACGGCAGTGCTCAACCGTTTGACAGCAAACAAGAGAGCATGGCTGCATCCCAAACCACATACTAACCTGCTATATAGTAGGGGAAACACATGTAAGTAAGTGTTTTTCGGACACAGCCCACGGCTTCAAGCAGTCGTCTATTAGCATGTACAGCATGACAAATAATTAACTGCACTTGAAGCTTTCGTAAAAAAAAAAAAAATACAACGTAATGGACATTTTGTCTTTTGTATGATTTCATACAAGAAAGATTTGAGGAGTTGTGGTATAAGCACCCCACCCAGTTCACACAGGCGGAGGAGGAATACTCCCGCTCTTTCGCTGACACAAACTGCATGTACGCAATCTTGCTCATCCCTCCTCCGAGTGTATTAAAGGTATCAGAGGCTATGCTGATGCAGCACAGGCCCCTCTCCCACTCAACACTTCCAACTGCCACGTCACATGACTCTTAGGCTGAGGTTTCACAGCACACACTTAGACTCTGAGCCAGAGGCAGAGCAAGAGCAAGTTCGATTTTCCTTTAAATCTGAGCTTCCCCAGCATGCCCTTGCACAGATTGGTACGTTTCTGAATGATCAAGCTCTGTTCTGTGGCTGGAACGACGGAGAACCACGAGATGCCATGCTACATTGCGCTAAGGGGTTTGTTTCTCTTGTCAGAGGTGGAATGTTAATGACATCATCAAAGTACTCAAGGAACACCCCCATCTGACTAGCATTCTTCTTTCATCGTCTGCCACTAAAAAGCCAAGTACACACATACAAACACCACAGATCCCTCACTAAGGGCCTGCTGATTAGTTTCTGTAGTTGGCCCAAATGGATACTTTTTAGTCAGGGGCTTATAAAGCATTCCTGAGGTGATCTGAGACATGGCACACGAGCAGAGACACTTTCATAAATCACACAACTGATTGTATTCGATTTCAAAAAGCCAGAAGATTAAAACTCTTCCCATCTCCTATCACAGAAACATGTTGGCCACTGGGTTTCAACAGGAGGTACTATAAAAACACACCATGATCATCTTGATGCAAACGCTGCTCACTAGAGACAAAATCGCACAAAGCTAAAAATTACAGGTTACACCACCTACTGTGTGGCATGAGACATCTTCAGCTGTCTGGGTTCACTAAACACGATGTGGTCTTCTCCTATTATAGCCCATCCAGCACAGTGATTGACGTGCTGTGCATTCTGAGTTCTTTTCTGCTTGCCACAGTTGTAAAGAGTAGTTATTTGAGTTCGTGCCAGCTCAAACCAGTATGAACATCCTCCTCTGATCTCTCTAAATGCAATAAAGCATCTACGCCGGCAGAACCTGGATGTTTTTTGTTTTGTGCACCATTCTGTGTGAACTCTAGAGACTGTTTCACGTGAAAATCCCAGGAGATCGGCGGTTTCTGAAATACACCACATGGTTTCACCAGCGCATCTGGCACCAACGACCATGTCATGTGTCTCAATCAGCTCCTTAGTTCAGTAGTCAGGGTACTGATCAGGGAGTCAGCCATTTTAAAGACGGACTCAATCACAAAATCACTCCCTAAAAATGCACCACGGCGCACTGCTCAATATGTTCCCTTACTGGAAATAACATCATATTTTCTAAAGCCTCTCCGCTCGGAAAAAACAGCAGATGACTTTCAGCCTAAAAATGTTTGTTATAAGCCTGTTATCGCTGTTGTAGCTCTCAAATGATTACATACGTTAACAATTTTTTAAAAACTTTATTTGACGTTCTATATATGATTTGTATGAGTCTCCGGACTACAGTCTACAGAGTTTAATGATTTTAAAAAAACACTAGCTAGCCTATGATCGTACTCGAAGTATCATAACAGAAACGTGTATTATTAAGCTAACAAATTTATATGACATATAAGCACAGAAAGATGTCGGTCCTGCGTATTGTTGATAAATGCCAGCGTTGAAGTTTTAGAACGTGGGTACATAGTCATGTCATCAGTGTCCCAATGTGTAGTGAGCCAGGGTCTTTACCAGTGTGCGAACTCATGTATATCATATACTGATTCACCACCTAGGGAACTGATTGATACACACCCATGATCAAAGTCACTGATATCACATTTTCATCTGATCTTTTTCTGTGTTTTTTATTGCCATATTTTGCATTAAATAAGTTCTAATATGCCATTACGTTACATACTACAGTATGTAGCGAATATGACGCAGCAATCCGATTTTCCATTTTTGATGCAACATTAACATCAGTGCTTAGAGTTTTTGCCGACACCTGATACTGATCCAATAATGCCATCCTGTTAGTAACTCGACAAGCTTTATGTGAAACATCAGAGGCACAGTGGAACCATTGTCCGATACGCAGACATATCGAATCGTGAGCCTCATATCGAACAATAAGTTCAACAGGCTGCATAATAAAGCCGTATTGTTACATCCCTAGTGAAAAAAACTGAACGTTCTGATACAGTACGACATCCGCTGCTAAAAGGTGCTCTTTATTTTCTTCTGGTACTTTCCAGATGTTTGCACATTTCTATCTACTGACCCATTCTAATAACTCAAAAAAAACAAAAAAAAAGATGAAAAGACGTCTTCAAAACCTCAGCAGGGGAAATTAATTTGTTGAAACAAGACACTACAGATGACGAGTGCTGGGAGGAATGCACTCTAAGTTTTCTCTCCCATATCAAACTTGGCACACACAAGGCTAAAGCCAGAGGAAGTGCGCGACAAGGATGCGCTCCTCACGAAGACCAGCTTCCTAATCAACCAGGAAGAAGTCGGAATACACGCACCACCACACGTGTCTTCTATGTAGGAGGCACATCCGCTTTAGTACAAGTTCCCCTACAGAAAAGTAGCAGTAGTGGCAGCAACAGCTTGTGCCCCTGCTGGAGAATGGAGGCACACAGTCGCTGCGCCGCCTCCTACTCACTTCTCACTTAGCAGGGCTTTGGGCCTCCCAGCATGCACCTTGGTGCTCGAGCCCCACTGCCACTGACAGAGCCATAGCCGAGTGGTGGGTGTATTCTGCAGAGGTTTGCAGGCTTGCAGAGAAGAAGTGCAGACTGCCAAGGAAGTTAGCTCAGATATGATGCTGTGGAGAAGCAGCATAAGGAAGAGCTTGTTAAGAATTGGCAAAAGGAAAATCGGTGCTGACAGACGGGCGATCACACGAAACTAAAATAACACTGTAGCCTCAGATTCCCGTTCTTGGCTGACAGGAATGGAACCTGATGTGGTCTTCTTCTGTTGTAGCTCATACTCCTTAAGTTTCGACGTGTTCTGAGATGCTTTACTGCTCATCACGTTTGTAAAGATTGGTTATTTCCGTTACCGTAGCTGCCTTCCGGTCAGCTCCAACCAGGCTGGCCATACTCCTTGGATCTCTTTCATCAGAAGGGAGTTCCCGCCCCAGAACCTGGTTCTTTTTTGTTTTCCGTACCATTCTGTGGAAACTCTACAGACCGCTGTGCAAGAAAAACACTGGTGCTTCTGAAATACTCACACCAGCCAGCCTAACATCAACAACCTTCCGTGGAGAAGCAGCATAAGGAAGAGCTTGTTAAGAACAGGTGAAAGGAAAACCAGTGCTGAAAGATAGGAAAAGGTTATGAACAGAAATGCTAATAGACAGCAAGACTTTGTTAGAACATCCCAGTAGCTACTATTTAACTTGCTTTATTCTTTTATAGCCGTTCTTCTATTCTCAAATCGGGGTCCATGAAGTATAGCCAGTGGGGGATATCTATTTATTCATATTATTAGCCTGTTTGACTAATCACTTGTATCCGATGGATTTAATCCATCGGATACAAGTCAACAACAACAACAACAACAGTAATAATAATAATAATAAAGACAAGTTTAATAATGGGTTTACAAATAGGTTCTGTGAATGGAAATTTCAAGAATAAAAGCTCTACAATAAATAGTACACGTATGATAAGAAAAAAAGGACAATATTTCAGCTGAATTATGTTCATATATATATATATATATATATATATATATATATATATATATATATATATATATATATATTTTTATGCAAGAGTGTGTGTGTGTGTGTGTGTGTGTGTGTGGACATATTTTTATAACTTGGTGGGGACTAGATTTTGTCTATCTAGATGGTTCCCATGAGGAAAACTGCTTCTTTTTTTTTTTTTCAAACAACAGCTGCAGCATTTATTTATTTTTTTTAATGCTAAATGCTTTAAAAATGCTTTTGGTAATGAGGTTGAGGTTAGGGTTTGATTTAAGTATAGCACAGCATGAATTAGCTGCATTAATCATTAGGAAGGTCACAAGCGTTTGTGTGTGTGTGTGTGTGTGTGTGTGTGTGTGTGTGTGTGTGCGTGCGTGCTTGTTTCTGTATGTGGCCGTGGTCATTAAACATGCATGAGAAGGAGCATGCAATAAGCTTGTTAAGCTACAATGCTGTGTAAGCTTTGCAATGCGTAGACGATCCACTTGATCTTAAAATAAACAAGTGAGGCATTTCTAATCACTCTAACTGAGGAAAAGCTTGGGGGGGGGACGCAGTCGTACATACATTTATTCAAAATGTCCAGCACAATCTAGTGCAGTAAAGTTACTGCTAGTACCATATTTTCTGGAGTATAAGAGTATAACGGACTAAAATAAAAAGAAAATCGTGTTTGCATTACACATTCTGAAACTGTCTGCATCTTTAGGTAGCACACGTTGCAACGTTCATACTGACAGCTACGGCACATGCATTAAAGCCATTTATTTTCCAGACAATAGCTTGGTCCAGACAATAAGACTCTCTGTAAATTCTGTTTGCTTAGAGACAAAAATCAATAAAGATGAAACTGAGGCTCTGATTCACAAAGTTTTAAAATGAAGAAGACTTGCTTGTACTGTTGTAGTGTGTAAGTTGTAGTGTGTAAGTTGCGGATAATGTACAACTTACAATCAAAATGACGTAGTGTGCAAAGCTGGAGCAGCAAACATCATTTAAAGTAGGGCTGATAAAAATACCACAAAATGATACGCGAGGACATTCCTACGATACGCAATTTTATCACGATATATAATGTAGCTAGCAAACTGTCTGCAAAACAGTAATAAAATAAACAATCAAACAAACAAAAATGTTAAACTGAGTTTAATGATACTTTTCTTTAATGCCTAAAAAGACAAAGGTTAAGGTTTTTTTTTAAATACATCAAATCAACAGCATCCATTCAGTACCATTTAATTTGTAATGATTGAAAATATTTTTAAAATACATCATCATACCAACGATATCTCAGAAAAGTGTATCACGTAATCATTTATCAATATTGATAGTATTTCGATATATCGCCTAGCCATATAAGCTACATTATAGCAGCTTTAAATAGTCGGGCTTTTACACACAACTTTTTTCTCTCTCTATCACTTTTGAAGTTAATATACAGAATTATATTTACGTTAAAGATATAGTATTATGTGAATAAAGAAATTAATACAAGAATGAAAATCTTTTCACTGGTTCTCTCTAAATGCTATTGGCGTCAGAGGTGCAAGCATGCGGCAAAATCGAGGTTATGAAAACCATTACCACCTTCGTAATTCGGAGAAATATTGCGATCATTTCCTGACACTATCACGTTAAAAGTTTACGGAATGTTTCCACAAAAATCAAGTCGCAAGGAACCACTTACGTTCACAGGAAATAACAAAACTGATATGACTGACATGCAGCTGACCGAACACAAACCTTTCCTCTCAGCCTGCTGGCAAACACGCAAAAAAAACTCGTTCACTCACCACTCAACTGCTTCGCATGAAACTCTTGAATAACTTTTGAGTGCAGGATTCTGTAAATTATTTAATCCATTAACTTGCCCCAAAACGCTCCTCGCTCCTCTGTGTTCAAAACTTCTAGCATTTCAGACTAGAAACAGGTGCGCGGAAGTACAAAGCTTTAATCTGATCGCAACCTTTACGATTCTGAAGGTTGCGGCCAGAAAAGTGGGCAAAAAGTTCTCAGATCCTGTGCATCCTGTAGATGGAGCATTTGAAGCGGAGTCTACGGTATATGTTCTGTGACTGCAGTGTGGCATACGTCACGAAGACCAATGTTTCTAGCATCAATGAATGTTCGTTTGGCTATTACATGCTTCAATTCCACATCTGGATCAGTGAAGCTCCTTTAACCTGCTGAAATAATCATATTGTCATTGCCAGAATTGTGGACAAAGATTTAAACAGTTCATTTGATGTGCTTTGATGAATGAACCGCCGAGAGAAAACACTTCAGAAAGACTTTCGGGGCAAACTGACTTCGTTTACAATAATAGATTGTGCAAGGCTTCAAAACAAAGTTATGTCCATGCTGACTTGTATGAATTACTCCTCTGCTTTGTTTTTGCATTTACTCATACGCTTTTATCCAAAGTGACTTACGACTGAGCTGAGCAGCTGGAACTGTGGGACTTGCTCAGAAACCCAGCAGTGACAGATCGGCAGTACTGGGATTTGAACTCACAACCTTCCCATCAGCCATGCAGAGCCCAAACTGATGAGTCACTAATGTCCACTACTTTTGGCTCTAGTGTGGCGTCGGAATTCACCTGCTATCCGTCCTAAATAATATCCGAGATTAGAATTAGTGTGTCCCAAATTGTACTATGCTGAAATGACTATCCCAAAGTTACCCGTGTGGTCTACTATTTACGGTAGATTTTGTGTGGATCTGTGGACACTTTTACAGCCAATATTGCCTACAACTGCTTGCGCAAGAGAGGAGGAGTTTTGTCACGATTTTAAAAAAATTAAATAAATTATAGGACGCAGTTTAGAGAAGTGTAAATGAAGCGTGGAAAAATAAATCAAGGGAATGGTAAATTAAATTATATATAGTATAAATCATATAAGGAATAATGAATGAAGAAGAGATTTTTATGGTGACAGTGTGCATAACTAGGGAACAACGTTCTCTTCCGTTACATGACGTGATAGTGTGTCCCTGTACTTGCATACTCTTACACACTCAGAATGATGTAATTTTTCTTCGCCAAAAAAAAAAAAAAAAAGAGTACATAATTATAGTGCATAGTATAAGTAGGCGAATTGGGACGCAGCATACGTCTACTCTTTTTCGCGGTTCAATTCCTCTAAATTCTGGATTGGTACATGCAACACTGCCCCCTAGTGTACACATGTACATGTAGTTACGAAAGAAGGTAGACACCTATACGATGATGGCCTGGTGTGTTCGCGGATACACAGTCACAGAAGTAAAAAACAGGCCTTATGGTGATGGATTAGATCAGATGTCTGAAGATGCTTGCTGGAACACTGTGCAAGGTGCAGCACAATCACTGGGCAGTGGTGGCTTACCGGTTAAGGCTCTGAGTGATTAATCAGGGGTTCAAGCCCTAGCATTGCCAGGCTACCACTGTTGGGCCCTTGAGCAAGGTCCTTAACCCTCTATGCTCCAGGGGCACTGTAACATGGCTGACCCTGCGCTCTAACCCCAACTTCCTGGGATGCTGGGGTATGTGAAGAAAAGAATTTCACTGTGCTGTAATGTATATGTGACCAATAAAGTCTGTATCATTATTTTCACAACAATCCTGCACAAGGAACAGGCTTCTGCATCATCGACATGTTACTTGATTAACTAGTACCTCAGCATCCTTGCACATAAGTCTCGGCTTCAGAAGCTCTTCGCACCTATTGTACAGCCTGCTGGTCACACGTTTCGAAATTGTCAACACTGCAATCTGGTAATAAAGGAATGCAGGTGATCGATCACATTAAGAAGTAGCCTCATGGCAAAAGAGAGCACATTTCTAGATAGACATAAATCAGAGGGAGAGAGCTGAGGGTGTTTCTGCAACAAAGTGCTCTCAGAGGAGCTGAGTCTTCAAGCATGGGTACTGCTAATGCTAGAGTTATCACAAAGTCCGACAAACGTGCTGTATTAGGAAATTGTATGTGCTCAGGCAAACAACAGTACAATAAGACAATAGACTATAGCCTACAGCATATTCCCAAATAAATGTATGCTTGCAATGCCTATATTATCCAGTACTTAGAAACCGTATCATTAAAAAATAAAAACTAGAAATTACAAATGTGAACTAAAAAGCGTATCCTAGACTTACAGGGTCAACTCTAACTGGATTGTAACTAAATTATAAAGCCTCTCACATCCGAATGCTGAAAGCCTGTTTTCCCACTAGATTCCCCTCGCTGAGTAAAAGCACTGCAGGTCAGATGGAGTAATCCTGCCATCCAGCTTGGCCAGACTCCAAGCCGGGTCCGTCATCTCCCGGGATGCCCCGTGTGTATCTGTGTGTACATGTGAGTAAGTATGTGTGTGTGTGTGTGTGTGCATGTTCACTGCAAGGCTGGCACACTCACTGCCTCTGTTCCTGCAGTGAAGCAGCATGATGGAATGTGAAGACAGGAGACTTCATGTGTGAGGTCACACACAGATGCATAACCTGGTCCAGGCATTCGTGGCTGTAGCCCCGAAGATTTATTCTTTAGCCCCAAATAATTCTTCACTTGGAGCGGTTTGTCAGTACATAACTGAACGTCAGAGAAAGAAGACAGCGGTGATCTAATTTTATATCTTCTGTGAACGGAGGCGAGACCAATCAGACAGGGTTTACAGAAAAATATGTAGAAATACTCGTGTCTTATTGGCTGACAGTCTCTCAATTCTGCCAAATGCTACCTCATAGTCAGTCAGTGTGAGGAAAAATGGATATAGGTAAATGGGTTGAAAATAAAACACTAACATCCTCTGATGCTGAGCAGGAAAACAAGGTGTGTAAATGTCTATAGTTCCAGTTTACGTGAACATGATAGGAGCAGAGCATAAGGAAAGATAATGTACTTTGCATGGCACTGTAGCAGCTAAACCCATACAATGATAGCTAAGTTGTGCCTCCCCTTGGCTTGTGACGCCAAACTAGGCTAGTTAGAAAAGTTTTATATTTTATCAGTCTGGTAGTCCTACAAACAGTGACAACACCCGAGGCAAGTTTTTTGATAAATCCAGCTGCTTCTGATCATGTCATACATTGACAGCTAATTTACCTCGGCTTCCATAAAACACTAGCTGAGTTGGAAAAATGCATGGAGAAGAATCTGGGCTTAGCCTCGGATGATTAACAGTCCAGCTAACACCCCTGGTCATAACAGTGTATCAGGGAGACGTCCAGACACGCTCACGCTCACAGCTCGGTGTGTTCGTGATGAAAAGGTAACTCTCCACGTAAGTCACGTGTCGATGCTACAGAGGCAAGTCTCATGCACGTTTCTCAAATAAAATTGTCCTTTTTTTATTGTACTCATGTAATCAGTGAAATGTGTATGAATGTGTATAAATATAAAAAGCCTCCATGGAATGGAGCCTCCATGGAATCCACAGAGCTGGAAAGCAGGATCCTCAGTGACGAAGTCTTCCACGTGGATGGAATTCAAAGTAAACATGCAAATAATATTTACATCCATTTCTCATTCATGGACTTTTATTTATTGAGAGCACATTTGCTGGGGCAACATGAGACGTGTGATATTTGATAAACAACATAAATGTTCGATGCCAGCAGCGCTCTCTGCTCTGTTTTGCCAATAACCAGTCGCTCAGTTCTGATCTGACAGCTGCTAGAATAAACAGGAGATCCAATGAATAGGAATAAATCCTGAATCAAAATATAACCATGGTTTAATAGATCAATCTTTTTAAAGATGTGCTCAAGAAAAAAAAAAAAAGAAATACATGGTGCTGTTGCTTAACTACCTCACAGGGTGTACTGTGGAGCACAAAACACACAGTAGGTTGTTGTCCTTCAGTAAGGACCTCAGTGGGTCCAAGGGTGCCAATACTTTAATTGTAGTAAAAATGGACAGAATGGTGAGACTTTGCACATTCATGCACATTCTGCAGAAAGCTTTGACATTACCCAGAGATCTACCATAAACACGATAGCAATGATTTCAACTATTCTGTTCTAATTAAATAATCAGTGCCCGTTATGAAATAAACAAATTCCAAAGAGAATGCTTATTATAACACTGGAGCCAAGTCAAGAATCGTGTTACATTTCAAAGAGAATTCACTCACCAGGCCGTCACAGTTGCTAATGGCCACTGAAGTATCTGGTACATTAGTAACATGGCCCACGTACAGGCATTTGCTTGGCAGTAGTGGTTCTGTCCAGGTTCGGTTATCCTCCTCGTGCCACTCCAGAGTCGCTCCCGGGGCCACCAAGCGCGAGTTGCGCCTCAAGAGCATGTGAAACTCCTGTCCAAAAACGGTGACATTGTAAAAGAGTGTCTCGTGGTGCTCTGGGTCTCTGTGCTCGTGAGCGTCTCTCTTCCTGCGCCGGTGCTGCAGCCCACTCATGCGGTCAGCCGAGACGGCGTGGGACAGGAAGCGTCCGTCTGTGTCCACGCTCGCCGGCTTCACCAGGGCGTACTCCTTCAGGACATGCTGCAGGGAATCTGCCATAGGCACAAACACACACACACACACACACACACACACACACACACACACATGCGCTGTCAATACACATCCTTCACATACAGCAACTCGGTCAGTGCATAAATTAATAATGATCAGTAGGGACAGTTGACGTTCTTCATATCTACCAAGGCTTTAGGAAAATACAAAGAAGGTGCAAAGTGATTCAACACAAGAGTGTTCTCGTCCCAGAACTTCCACAGAGTCGTGCATTCCTGATCCACAGAAGAAGGCCAAGTTTCCATCAGTGTGCAGGGTAGTGTCAGGAGTGCGTGCGCACTCAATCCTATGCATATGCAAGTGAACTTCACCTCAGAGGAAAGGTGCAAGCACCGACAGCCTGCTGAAGGACTGCACGCTTGTTTTTCCAGCATTCTGAAGCAGTGACACTAATGCCGGAGTTTTATGCAGAATATTAAAAGGCAAAAACACTGCCTACATCAGCTATTTCACCTCCACCAGCAGCACCTCATGGAGATCTCAGTAGAGTCCGAAGTGTCAGGGAGATTAACGCAGACACACAAAGTTACCAAGCAAGAATTACATGCAGAGATGGCATGCGTTTGGTTTTTGTTTGTATTCAAAAGTTACTCATGAAGACGTTTCATATTCGAAGTCAGGGTTTAGAGGCAGGAATGAAGGGAAGGACAGGGGAAAAAGTTGGAGACACGGAAAGGAAAAGGTTGCTGACATTCAGGGCATTGCTCCTTGCAGATTTTTTTTCTCTTTCTCTCCTCTGAATCTGTCGCACTGTAATGTTGTTATTTATTTAAGACTCCTCTTTTGTTTCCAAATAACGCTTTCTATTAAAGAGCGTTTTATCCTGCATGATCTGAGCCTTTATTTGAACGCTCCCTGATCTCTCTCCGCACTCCAGACAGAAAGTAGCCATCAGTAGTGAATAAACAAGAAGAAAAACCTTTGGACATACCTATGCTGTCGGTGATATAGAGAGCCTTTGTGTGCTGAAAGTGAAGCAAAATAACGATGAACGCATATTTAGCCGGCGTAACATCCATGGCAGGTCGGGGGAAGAGGGAAGAGAGCGCGCGCGGGCGACCGACTGCAAACTAGTGATGGGCGATTCGCGATGAATCGTTTCTTTTTGAACGACTCTTTTAAGCGAGTCCGTCGAATCGATTCGCGCGCGAGCGAATCGAAAGTTGCCTGTTCCTTTCCTAGCACAGGAAAAGGGAGAAGAAAAAAAGTTTAAAGTAACCTTGTATTATGTAGCCTACGTTTACTTGTTGTTCTTATTTATTGTTGACTAATTGTTTTTTAGTCTACATTTACACTGGTTATATCTTTAGACTCTTTTTTTCTGACATTGTTTGTATTCAAGACAGATTATGCACTGGGTCAGTATCACAAATAAATATTATATTTTTTTATATATTTTTTAATTATTATTAATTATGAATAATGATAAATTATTAATATAATACATGCTATATAGTATGGGAACATGGTGGATTAGTGCTTAGCACGTTTCCCTTGCACCGCCGGGGTTGGGGGTTCGAATCCCTCCTCCACCCTGTGTGCACTGAGCTTGCCCTCCCTGTGCTTTGGGGGTTTCCACGGGGTACTCCAGTTTCTTCCCCTTGTCCAAAGACATGCGCTGTGGACTAACGGGCATTTCAAAATTTTCCGTAGTGTGTGTGTGTGATTGTGCCCTGTGCTTGTTTGATACCCCATCCAGGGTGTCCCCTGCCTTTTGTCTCAAGTCCCTTGGGATAGGTTCCAGGCTCCCCAGAGACCTTGTGTAGGATAAGCGGTACAAAAAATGGATGGATGGTTGTTATATAGTTAGTTATATGTTAAATGCCGATTATATAGTTATATGTTTTCTGCCGATTCTGAATGGGATTTCCTCAATGGAAAGTATCCTGTAAATCAAATGAATCAAAACTCGATTCCGCTTGGCAAGAATCGAATCAGTAAAGTGATTCCGAATACCCATCCTAACTGCAAAGTGAACAGGAGCAGTTCCTCTCTACCTCTTTCCTCTTTCTACCATTTTCTTTCCTCTTGATCACTATACAGATTAACAGGCTATATACAGTGCATGGTTCATTAGTTACTTCCAGAAATAGCCCACATCTCCTTTTGTTCAGACAGCAATAAATCCGGTCATCATTAATGCAAAATCCTGCCTAGCAACCTCTGATAGTCCTCAGCCAGATTCTGTGGGTTATGTGAACTCATCAAGGTCCTATAGGAATAAAAATACAATAAAAAAATTAAAATAAATAATGAGGCAACACAACATCATTCATTCAAGTGTGGTGTTCTTGATTGAATTACATAACATACAAGCTACCTACGGGTGCATATAAATACATATACATACATATATATATATATATATATATATATGTGTGTGTGTGTGTGTGTGTGTGTGTGTGTGTGTGTGTGTGTGTGTGTGTGTGTGTGTGTGTGTGTGTGTGTGTTCCCATGTACAAAGATATTGGTTTTCCGGATTCTCTATCAATCATCCTACCTGGTCAAACCCCAGGAGATGTCGACTGTCTGCAACTTCTCTCTCCTGTCAACTGCCTTTCAGGGACATGAAAGTCTCAAAGCCTGATGCAATATGAGGGTCTGAATCACCAGTTGCTTGAGCTAACAATGCAGTTTTCTGGGCTTGAGTCACATCGTGTATTTAAAAAAAATGACCTTGCTTTTTATTGTCATGTTAGCTGCCTGACATGTTAAATATATATAATATATATATATATATATATTTCATTTTTCCAAAGGTATATTTCAGATTTGCTTTCCGATGGTGTAATAACAGTACCTGGATTTATTACCTATTGGGCTTTCTCTGAGTGGTGTAAATCTATATGTTTTGGTAAATATAAGAAAAGTACCTATATTGTAGGCTCACTTGTAGATAGGCTTTTCATTAAAAAAAAAAAAAAAAAAAACGAATTAGATTGCTAGTTGCTTGTTCTGCAAAGTTTTTAATATGCCATATTTCTATCATCATGGCCAAAGAAAATATGCTTGGAAAATACATCTTCTTATCATGTATAACCTCATTGTGTATTCTGTGGTAGAATGGGAGGGACTGCACAGCCTTGAGTTGACATAAGTGGATTATTGAAATAGATCACCTGGTAGGATTGGATGGTAGATTCCTGAAAGACAGAAAAGACAGAATCAGATGAGTGTCTAATGAATGCGGCTCAGGAGGAAGAGGGACGCCGGCCATCTATCTGTCAGCACATCCATCTCTCTCTGTCTCTCTCTCACACTCGCTCTCCAGTTAACTCCTCTGGGCCATGCATCTGAAAGTACAATTACAGGTCCTCGCTGCCGAGATCCAGCAGAGGTTATGCAGGGATAAGAGCAAAATGACATGGAAAGGGTCACTGAAATCTAATGGCATAACTAAACACACAGTGCTTATTAGCGTTAGCTGTGTGGATTCGAGTTGCCATGCAATCTTTTTTTTTTTGGAACATGTCACGAAACACGTCAGTGACTCATCCAAGGTCAAAACAGTGAAAGATCATATGGCATTCATCTCAGCCACCTCCACATGACCTTGTCGACTAACTGCACGGCCTCTGCGTACAAAGCTGCTGGCTGCACTGTGCATAGCTAAAGAGAACTAGCAGCTTGATGGCATAATGAAGAAGAGAGCTCCGACTGAGGAAAGCATAAGTGCAAAGTAGACAGAGATCAGGTTTTCTGACTAGATGGCACAGCTGGGAGTGCATACATTTGTCATGCTTTTATTACAGCGCTAGAAAAGCAAACATGCCACTTGGCTACAAAGGAAGAATGGGGTTTAATCTAAATACTGCGTGTCTGCTCCTGCTCTGTCAGCTAGCCAGACGAAGCATGGCTAACTCTTATATAAAAGACGATAGTTTTACCATGCAGCCCGAGACTCAGTGGTCACCCCACAGCTGGCGTTGTGATTGGGGTATATAAATCAGAAACATGATTGCATGTAGCTTCACATTTGGATTTTATTGAGCCCAGTTCTTAGCAACTACATCTGGGTATCAGACCACCTTTGATGCAATCTGAAATGTTTGAAATTTCTATCACATCCTGTGAAGACTGAAGAGGTTTGTGGTTGCCATCGAGTAATGGGGCTCAAGACGGACTTGGAATCTGTGAACTAAGAAAACTCGTGCAAAGAGTGGGTTTTAAAACAGATGGTCATGTATATTAAACATGTATATTAAACAGCCTTAACAAGCCAAGGCGCATCTGTCTTTTTAATGAAGCCCACAGCAGTCCTTTACTAAGCACAAATTGTAAGCAGTATAGCTATATATACTCAACAGCTATACTCACTGAAACTGTGGAGTCAAAAATTGAAAAGAAAAAAAAGAAAGAAAGTTGCCTGGTCATTTTTCCAATCTTCACCTGTCCAGTTTGGGTGAATCTGTACCCGGTGTAGTATCAGATTGCTTGTAACCTCAATCCCAAAACGTCTGTGGCTTATTTATATGATTCTGAGCCGACTTTTCTTGTGCTTTTGGGTCAGTAGTGGTGTATGTCTTGGAGTTCTGGCATGGAAACATTCTGCGTTTAGTACGTGCCTTACTGTGCTCACTGAAACCTCAGTGCTTGTTGCCACCAAGTCTTGCTGCAGGTCTTCTGCAGTCACTCGAGGGTTTTTCACAACCTGCCTTCTCAGAAATCTGGTTGCAGCCGTTGATTGCTTCCTTTTTCTGCCCCGTCCAGGTATTCCATGTATCTTTTGCCCCTAGCTAGTGCAGGTGTTTCATGTGTTCCAGCTCAAGCACACCTGGTGCAATTCAATTCAATTAAATTTTATTTGTATAGCACTTTTTTACAACGGTCATTGTCTTAAAGCATGTTTACAGAAATATATAAACGGGGATACAGATTTTAAATGTGTGAATTTATCCCTATTGAGCGAGCCGTTGGTGACGGTGGCAAGGAAAAACTCCCTAAGATGATATGAGGAAGAAACCTTGAGAGGAACTCCGAAGGGAACCCATCCTCATCTGGGTAACAGCGGATAGTGTGAAAGTAAAAGGAAGTTCATTATGGTTTTTATATGAAGTCTGTTTGCAACTAATGAAGCCCTTGATTAGTTACATCAGGTGTGCTTGAGACAACACCTGTTTTGCATATTTGTGCTGTTGTGAGGGATTCTATTCAGAGGGTTGAATAATTTTGAAACTGGAGAAATCATTATAAATTGCATTTTTAGTTGAATTTGGGGAAACTACTTGAAGGAATCGTTGTGTTGAACTATCTCAATTGCTTCTGTTTGACTTGTTCATTGCAAACAGCTGAAAGTCTGTAGATTTTGTCAATAAACCTGATTTGAAATGGGGGTTGAATAATTTTGATTGCAACTGTAAATATCCAAATATACTCCACTCCACCAATATGGTCAACTGGAACCACTATTCCACCAACCATCACACTCATCACAGTGGATCCAGAGCCTACCCCAGAACATTGTGATGGGAAACCAGTTGATCACATGGCATCAAACATACACTAATTCACAGCTAAGGGCAATTTATGGTTGCCATGTTTTTGGGAGCTGTGAAGCAGCAACACTATCCACTCCATCATTGTGCAACCCTGCAATATTTCATCATATGATCAAAATCAACTATGTACTTTGCAACTTTTCCAGTAACCACATGGCCTGATTTTGATCATGCTACATGCATTAATCCTGTATACAATACCAAAAATTATGTTTCCAGCACTTTTCTTCTGTCACCAGTCCAGCTCACCATATGTGTGTGTGATTCATTAAGTTATATGGGATCAACTCAAAAGACCTCAGACTCCCCAGAACAACACACATCCACAGCTGACATACTGTATACTTTGTTAAGGTAATGTGCAGTATCACTGACGTTGAAAGATGGATGGATTGTGCCTGGAGGACAAGTGCTGAGCTCTGCAGGGGTGTTTAACCATTTTGGCTGCACAAGTTAGAAATAATGAAACTTGACTGGCGTCACCGCTGGCTCTCGATCAGAGCATGGCCGAGCCAGAGCGTCCCGCCAGAGCGTGTGTTTCCGATTTACTCGCTGTGCCCCCAGCCACACTTTTCTTTGCCTCTCCTTCTCCTACCCCTCCTTTCCAACACAAATATTCACATTACACTATCCGCTGCACTCCACTTGCAACACACACACACACACACACACACACACACACACACACACACACACACACACACACACACATAGACACACAAATATATACTGTACATACTTTTATAAAGAAAGGTGCAAATTGCTAGATATGATCTCTTCCAGGATCATCATACCCCAATCCATAGGGCAATACAACTGCTCATGAGACTGAAAATGATGCAAATCATATACTATTGCCTTCACATTGTCCAGATCTCAAACCACTTGGAGATTTTGACTGTTATGTTAGACAGCTCTCTCTCGCTCTCTTTCTCTCTCTTTCTCTCTCTCTTGCTGTCGCTCTCAAAACACAAAACTGAGGACATTTATTTTAGAAGAATAGTGTTCATCCCTCCACTAAATGTTCTGGCAGCTCATTGTGGCCTGACAACTTACTAAAACACTCTATGTTGGCTATTCCATTCAATTGTCACCCACCTGTATATACATAAAGGTCTAATTTGCTTGGATGGTCTTGTTGGATGGTACTTGAGCAACTAAGACCAGGTGTACTTCTAGAAAATAAAACAGACCCATAATTAATATAAAGATTATTCATATTTTCAGCATTTTGTCAAACCAGCATCTTTGCCTTCTCCTAGCTGTTTGTATTGTGGGTAGCTGTGGGCTTGAATCATGCCTCCAGAGAGTTTGCATGTTCTCCCTGTGCTCCAGGGGTCTCTTCCAGGTAATCCAGTTTCTTCCTCCAGTCCAAAGACATGTGTTGTAGGCTGTCTGCCATATCCAAATTGTCCGTAGCATGTGAATGTGTGTGCGAATGTGCCCTGCGATGGATTGGCACCCGTCCAGGATGTCATCCGCCTTGTGCCCCGGGTCCCCTGGGATAGGCTCCAGGCTCCCCCAACCCTTTGTAGGATAAGCGGTATGGAAAATGGATGGATAGATTTTCTTTTTACTATACCTGGTGGGTTCATAGAAACAACAAGCTGAGAAGGTCAGTCCAGACTTCTTTATCCTCAGCCAGTTTGATATAATCTCTCCACTAGTTTTGGGATTGCCATGGGGTTTCTATTCATTGGGACATGGCTGTTTGTAAGCTGGCCAAACCACCACAACTTCCTCCTGTGGAGTCGTAGGAGCAGCAGCGCCCCAGAATTGTCACCATAGCATGGAGAGCAAGCACAGCAAGTCTCCAGTGGAACCTTATTACCTCTTGCTGTTTTTTGTTTGTTTGTTTCTTTCTTTAGTTGTTTTGAGATTTAATCTTAATTATAGTTTTCTGTGTGAGCTGTGTGCTCTATTCTGCCAACCGAGATAAGATATTGAGGCACAAATACTAAGATATAACCAAGATCATAGTGTCCATATCACTCTAAACAAATTACATACATATATTTGCAGGAAAGAGGGAAATGAAGGGAATGCAAAAAAATGTGATTGCACTGACTTTAAACTGTGGTAAGGGTGGCTTGAATATCTGAGGAACTGCTGATCTGCTGGGATTTTCACACACAGCAGTCTCTAGAGTGGGAAAAGCAAAAAACCATACAGGTTCTGCAGTTGGAAAAACCTGAGAGAGAATAGAGGAGAGTGGCCAGACTGGTCCGAGTTGACAGAAAGGCTACGGTAACCACTCTTTACAAATGCAGTGAGCAGAAAAGCATCTCATATTCATATGCAGTTACACCCGCTTACTGAAGATAAATTAATGGGGGTTTTTTTTGTATGTTTTTTTTTTTGGGGGGGGGGGGGGGGTGGTTTTATGGCTTAACTATATCATAAATCTTTGCCAGAAAACAAGCATGAGATATTTTAAACCCAACAAACACTGATAGGTTTAGGTCTAGATACCCAGATGTAGTTTAGTTTAAACAGATATAGTGAAAACGTATAACATTTTCTGTGATATTAAGGCTCAGAATTCCAAATAACAACACAAAAATTAGGGAACTAGTCCGTATTTGTTAGCACTCATGTCAGAATCGGAGCCCCCACCTTCAAGAACCTAACATAATCCCTAATTTAAAGGCCAAAAACAATGAATCCAATTGTATGTAAATTTGAATTTGTAGCAGGACATGTCTGTTCCAAAACCAATATTTTTCCAACAGTGTATTGTAATTGATAAAACTTGTTTTTCTTGTGGGTTTTTTTGGGTGGTGTTACTTGAAAATAGTTTAATAGAGTGGAAGAACTGGCATTTTACAGGATATTTTGGTCAGTTGTGGTTTTCCAGAAAGCACAAATGCACCTCCTCTGTGTTGCCTGCCTCTGTAATGGGACCAGAAATGCCACCAAGCTAAAAGTAAAATGGTACTGTTATTGGAGTTCACTGGGCTTTTGCACACAAACTCCCTCAGGCCAAGTGTGTACTCCTATGAACATGCAGAAACATAAAATTGCTTCTTTCACCCCAGTAGGCTAACATGCATATGCTATTCGCCTGCAATTAATCTTTATATATTGTCTATTTAGGATGTTCAATTGATAGTGCATGTTTTTGCTGCCAATGCTGCACTATTTTATTTTATTATTTCCAGTAAAAAAAAAGAGCTAGGTGAGTTTGGATGTGAGCCTGACCAGGGTCAAATGAAGGTTATCATCCTCTGCTGTTCATGAAGGAAGATCAGAACAGCTCCCTGCTGTAGCACAGAGTAAATCCCACTGGGCAGCCATATGCTAAAACTGCAGAGCTCCTCCATGGTCCGGGAGGACCACAAGGTCTTCTGCATCTTCTGCAGCAATGAGTCAAACCTATTAGCAAATACTGAAGAAAGCAGATGTAAAAAGGCACAATTTGAGGGGACGGTTTTGAATGGTGTGACATTAACTAGAAGAATCTGGACAGTCTCTGCATGTGGATGACAACATCAGAATACCTCATTAGAGCATGTCTCACAGACAAGGTGTCACCTTTAAAACCTCCTTTGATGCTTTTTCGGCTTGATTTTAATAACTTGGAATAAGTAGAAAAGGGTAATAGGCATTCCTCAAGAGCTTGATTGAAAACAAAATGAGCACTTGAATCGCAGTCTAAACAACAAGCATGAAACGTGCCAGGCTGTGTAACACAGTAAAAGCCTCATGGGCTCGCTGACTTTATTCTAGAAATGCAGAAGTCAAGAACAGAGGAAGTGTAGGAATGATTTACTATTCATTCCTGGCATTCCTGTTCACCCAATCATACCAGATCCGAAGCAGTAAATCTAACAAACTAAAAAGCATTTCCTTTCCTCAGTAACTTCTCTGCCTCTCTGTATACATGCATACATATATATATATATATATATATATATATATATATATATATATATATATATATATATATATATATATATATATATATATATATACATGCATACGTATATATATATATATATATATATATATATATATATATATATATATATATATATATATATATATATATACTATTTAATGGGCTGTGCACCAGAAATACTCTGTAGAGTTTGAGCCTGATGCTTAAACAGAATCAGTCTCACTTTTCCGGCAGTTGGTGCCACATCCAGTGCTTCCAGCTCTATGATCAAAAGCTGTGTGACTTTGGAAAGGAATGAAATACAAGGAAACAACACTGGAATTTTCCAGTAAAATGCTCAAGACGATCAAATGAGCCCCTGGTGTTTAAAAAAATGCTTTGTTTATGACTGGACGTTCTGACACCATAAATCAGATCTGTGAATCCAACAAGCACATGACATAAGCAATGCATAAATTATCTGGCTTTTAATTTACCCTCTCTGGAAACAAAAAACATTATGCATCGAATAAAGAGTTATGAAGTTACATGAAGAGTTATCAGGTGTCTGTTATCTAATTTGTTAACATGGAAAAAAACCCCCAAAAAAACCTGTGCCATTGTTGTTCATGACAATGTACCACCTCACGTTTGCTTGACCCCTAGTGTCACGATGCAGCTCTGTTTCTCCACACCTCTTTGCCAATGCTGGCGGATGGACTGTGTGCGTGTCCCGTAGCAAGACTGTGACTGGCTAAATCTGGCTGTGCGTGATGATGAATGAAACAAATGTGAATTTCTACATTATGAAAGCTGATTTAGTGCTGTTAAATCTCATTCTCTCTAATGCTACAGTTTGGGAGCTGCCTGTGCTGGAAGCTTTCCTCCTTTTTGAGTCGGCAGTGTTAGCTACCTGGGCCTGTTGTCACCCAGCATCCTCCCATGCCATCTGCATCTCCAGCAGAGCCCGGCTCCCCCGCTAACAAACATCACTGTCCTCGATGTCTCTCCGGTTCCGTGGCAGCAACAAATACGTCTATCCTCGATGCAGGCACACAGCCGAGCTCCCCCCCATCTTTCAACTCAGCCTGGAACCTCATCAACAACTCTATTTAGGAGCACACCAAAACAGCGCTCTGGCGCTGTGCGCCTTCCTCACAGGATGAGATGGATGGCAAGAGGGATCCGCTGTGACAGAGGCAACAAAGCAGCCCAGAGGTGGGGACAGGCAATCAATCAGGTTCTTTTAGGTTGGGAGTGAAGGCCTTCTTGTAAAGATGTGTTGCTTCTTTCCTTAATTTAGATGACACAACAATAGGGTATTACTGAGTAAAGAATGGAGGCTATATGGGGACATCGGTGTGCAAGAGAAAGAGAGAGGTGGGGGGGTCAATTTATCATAATCATGATATTGATATGGTCAGAATCCTATTTCTCATTTTTATCAAATCAAGATGGCTAAACTGGAACATTTGGGAAAGTTGGGTTCTGTGTTTAAGGTTCAGGGCACAGGTGATAGCCTCTCCCAGTCTGAGAGGCTATCACATTTGACTTATGCGATATGCTAATATCTAGTAAATTTTTGGAGTAACCCTGTAATAGGCAGTTAAGTTTTGACCCCATAGAGTCATCCAGCATACTGTCTAGTGGTTCATTTTGAGTGGTTTTGTACCTTTTTCAACTGTGTTTGATATAGCAGGTGTGCTTTCCGTGTGTGGGTCCTGCAAACAGTGATAACACCCGAGGCAAGTTTTATGATAAATACAACTTTTTGTCCACATTTTTAAAGCAATTAGCCCTCACATGCAAGAAAAAAAATGCATGCAAACAGTCTATTTAGAAGCATGTTAAATGTTTTTTCATGGTCAAGAATCTGGGCTCAGACCCTGATGATTAACAGTCCAGCTAATTCCCCTGCTTGAAACTAGTCCCCAAAACCTTTTTACCCCACAGTCTTTGCTTGGGAAACTTAAATGCATGTTATTGTTATTTTGCACCAAGATGTACAGACATTATCCACTCCATAATCCCCCTTTCCCACTCCCAATCTTTGCAATACACCTTGCAATATAAATAGCTCATATATAACTATAAACATCACAGATATTCTGTTTGTTTTAGATTTACTTCTAATATGTGGTATTAATTAAGATCTTGGTGGCCCAAGAAGATCTGGCAACCCCATTAACTGTTCTGTCTGCTTCTCCGCCATTGAAAATATCCGTAGAGAGAGTATGGGGCATGAGATACTGGGAGTATGAGAGCATGATTCCTGTCCCATCGGGCCTCTATTAGCACTTGTTACAGTTCATATTTTGACCACAATAAGTCTATGGAAGCTAATAGGAGCAGTGAACACTCTGGAACATTGGCTTTCATCTGTGAAATAGCATTTTTTTTTTTTTAAATCACTGGTCACTCAAAATATGTCATTAATATTTCAACAAAATTTACTATGTATGGTGCTGTAAATGCAGACTTTCTGAAGATTAACATTAGTTGAACAGATGATATACTGTATATACCCCTATGGAAGAGCCACCATTGGAACCCATACATAGAAAATCCAGAAATACAAGAGACACAGTCAGTAATACCTAACACATTTTTCCAAGTGCCTGACTGAAACACTGGCTCAGTAATAAGAAGCGTGTTTTCATACTTAGCACCACGTGCTTCTCATTAGGGTACATCATGTCTAGTGAGACGTTTGCAGACTTAACTCCATCTCATTTGGGCCAAGCTTACTAGGGGCCAGATGGTGCCGTATCTCAAGCTCTCACCAGCTCCTTAGCCAGTCGGTTCATATTTAGAATATTGGGTCATAGACCTTCCTCATTCTGAAGAACCAAAGCAAGTTTGTGAAACAAGGCAAGGCAGATGTAACAGTGAAGGATAATAGGGGACAACTTAGTATGCTGTTCCTGAAGACACCTGCTGGGCTTCAAGGTGTCTGTTGGTCTAGGAAGACTGTCCTGCCTTTGCAATTATACTGGTATTGCCTTCATCCACAAGCCAGACACACAGCTGTTGACTCAAAGGGAATAAGGTAGCATTAAATTAAATTACAAACAAGCCTTGATCCTTTAGCAGAACAAAACAATAAAATGCATTAGAGTACACCTCACCAATCCCACAGCATGTAGCCTATTGCACTGCAGCACACAACACCAAAACATAGTGTGAGAAAAACACCTGATAGTAATACTAGTAGAACATGATGTTTGGTGTAACATATGCTGTTAGTATAAAGACCCAGTGGTTGTGAAACATTAGGTTGTGAAATTAAACCAAATTCTTTGATCAGTCTCAAGAGTAAGGATTATCAGGGTTAATGAAAATAAAAAACTGTACACATGAAAACGCAAAAACAGTTTGAAAACACTCACAAGCACACCAGCTCAGTAAATGTATGATATAAAGTGTTATATCAAATTCAAATAATATTAAGAGCGTGCATATTGAGTGGTAGCAAAGGCGAGATGCAGACACACCCTAGCAATGGCCAAAAAATGACAAACTCAAGGATTCATATGTGTGGACTGAAGATGAGGTGGAACTACTGATTGAGGTTACACTTGAATGCAATGTCAACAAGATCAAAGTCTTCAGTCAAGATCCAAAACCTCTGGAGGCACTGTGGTTCTTAATGCAGGAGCACTGTATTTATCTTTATGCACTTGTATATCACACACTGTATTTATCTTTATGCACTTGTATATCACACATCATTTTCTGTGATTCTTTGGATGATTAAAGGGTCTAATTTCCTAAAGTGATACTACATCCATCCATTTTCTGTACCGCTTATCCTACAGGGTTTCGGGGAACCTGGAGCCTATCCCAGGGGGCATGGGGCACAAGGTGGTGGACACCCTGGATGGGGTGCCAATCCATCGCAGAGCATGATACTACACTGAAACCTTTCTATAAGGGAAACTTTGCAGTAGGGTTCTAACATAGAACTTTAAAGGGTTTCCCCAGAGGGACAAAAAAAAAAAGATAGATGGAACTACAGTAATATGTACTGTAGGTATGCGTTTTTGGGGGCCGTAGCGCTCACTCACTCACTTTCAGAACCCATTTTATCCTTGTCAGGGTTACTATAAAATGGTGAACAGTATGAATTAGGGCAGGAATATACCCTGGATGGAACGTTGTCCATCCCATGGCACCATATATGCACACATATTTACATACTCATACACACCTAGGGGCAATTTATCTAAGACAATCCACCTACTGGAATGTTTATGGGAGGTAGGAGGAAACCCAAGAACCTGGAGGAAACCCATTCGGACATAGGGAGAACATACATAGGCTCTGCATATACAAAGGTCAGGCCTGAACCGAGGACCTCGAGCTATGAGGTGGCGATACTACCTGCTGCGATCTATATACCAAAATCTCTGACTATAACTATAATTGCATTTGCTTGTTCAGTGCATTGCCTCATGTTACTATCTTAGCCAGGAGTTGCCAAGACATTAAAAACAAAACAAACAAACAAAAAATCTTCTTTTGCAACTTATTCAAATTAATTCAGAATAAATAAATGGCTGTGTGACTTAATTTATTAAGGAGCCTGGCATTATTGGAACATACTATTGAATGGAAGACACTGAGGAACAGAGCAGGACAGGCCAGTACAGGCATAAAGACTCTTAGGATGGAGTCACTCCTCTGGCAGAAGGCCAGCTTGTGTGTTTAATGGGCAGCCGATACACCAGTGCCAAAACTCTCTGAATTTTACAGCTGGCTCTGCAACTGCTTGTTTCTCTTAGACACCATATTTTCTCCTTAAACCTTTAATAGTCCTCAGGGCTTCTGCTGGAGCTAGCAAGCGGAATTGTCAAACCATTGACTAACTCTCTGTGGCATATTTCAATGAGACTTTCTTCTGTTGCCCAGCAACTCTAGTACCTGTGTGACCTCGGAGGAAGTTTAATAAGATGTGAGTTTGCAGCAAGGAAAAGTGAAGGGTTCCCCCACAGTCTATTTCTGGAAAGTATCTAAGCAGGTGAACACAGTAGGGCCAGTGGTGCACTGTCCAAGATTATAGAGAATTCTCACTGACTCATGACATTTTAATCCAAGATGATGCATGAGTGTGTTTAGAAAACTTGCCTGTAAACCATTAGAATTTCTGTGATGGTTTCTATTGTTTTTTGGGGTTTTTTTGACAGTGACATTTAAAAAAATAGGTTATGTTGATTAAATATAGGCAGAAAGTTGTGTGAAGGGAACATAAACTGAATGTGATTATCGCATTGTAAGAGTAACGATTTACAATAAAACACAAAGTAAATTTAAAAAATGGTGCTTATGGTGCTGAAGGGAGCTTATGATAAAACAATTTTTTTGACACTGTGCTCAAGTCTACCCATAGCAAACATGCTAACTGCAGCATCCTCCTGATGGCTGCTTGCTATTTGGGTTAAGGCAGTTTTAAATTAAAATTTTGGAGTGAGTGTGTAACAAATTCATTATTTATTTGTTGCAGTGTTATGGGGAATCTTTCCATTAAAACGTCGACTTGTTTTTACTGAATGAAGTAGGTAAGTAGCTAGCTTCTTGGGTATATCACTCAAGCTGTTCGTTAGTCGTCGAGAACTGTATTTGACTCTGAATCTGTTCAATGAAGCACAAATGCAGTGGGTACAATAACATTAATGAAAAGTAAAATATTGTTAAACGGAAGGTAGAGTAGGTTTTTATGAAACAGTATAAGTCAGTGAATGAATAGCAATAGCAAAAGTTTGTCCGGTTTAGACAGAAGAGGGAAAATTGACAATGAGCCGTTTGGGAGCCGAAATAGTCGGCTCTTATGAGTCAAATGATCTGATTCACCGAAGAGAGCAAAAATTTCCATCACTTTAGCACTGGAAATATTTATAATAATGTTTACATTGACAGCATTTGGCAGACACCCTTATCCAGAGTGACTTACTTTTCTCTCATTTATACAGCTGAGCAGTCGAGGGTTAAGGGTCTTTCTCAGGGGCCCAGCAGTGACAGCTTGGCGGTGCTGAGATCATAACTCATGGCCACTTAATCACTGAGCTAAAACCACCATAAAAGATTTATTTTGGTAATATTTGGAAATACTTTACACACTATGTACTACATTCAGCTTTTAGGTGGATAAGAATATAATAGAGAAATAGTGTTAATCTTATGTAAGAATATTATAATATATAAGTGCAAATATAATAGATCAACATTTATTCTTTCAGAAGCTGTTCAGAAACTCCTGGGGCATCATTTTCTGGTGCATCCAAAGTAACTCATAACCACATCAGCAGGGGAAGACAGGCACAGGATCATAAAAAGAGATTTCCTTTGGTTAATTGCGTTACGCCACATGTTCGGACAGACAGTGGAGCAGGAACGCCACCTACTGGACAGGACCAGCATCAGCAAGCAAAAATACTCCCTCGTGTTAACATTTCCTTGAACACTAGAGGGCACTAATGTCTTAAAATATTTTCACTGAATTTTCCTAGTAGAGAAATGAAAGAAGAAAAACACTACCAGGTTTGAAACAGATGAATTTATTTGACCATGGGTAGGAAAAAATACAGAGGTGTAGGGAACACAAGCTGACCCTGTTATAAACACCACTACTCAGAAGGAAAAAAAAACAACAACAAAAAACCAAGAGAACGGGAAGAGGGGGAAAAATTAAAACCCAAAACACCTTGTTTACCATTCGTGTTTTTTTTTTTTTTGTTTGTTTTTTTTTAAAACACTTCCTAAATATTAGAATAAAAACAGCTGCCATTATTTTTCATATCTATATTTCTTCATATATATTTATATATTTAACATTCTTTTTAAAACATTGTGCAAGTGTTTTGCTGGTAGTCCATAAATGGTAAACAAGAGTTGGTCCAGTGCATCATATAGTGACATTTCCTAAATATTTATTGACTTTCCATCTCAATCACAATCGATACCATTGCATGACTAACCCTACTGATGAGAGCAAGAAAAAGACAAAAGTATGGTAAAGCCAGACATTTCTGAGAAGGCGGGCAATTTTGTACGGTGACCTGATGGCATGAGGCAGAGTCAGATTGTTGTTCACAAACAGAATAAATGACTCCCCAAACAGCTATGATGGTAGCCAATGCAACTATCAGAAGTGACTGGCTTTTAATGAGCTGAAGAAAAAAAGTACAGAACAGAGCACAAGGAGGACAAGCAGGTGAGAGAGAAAAAGTGTGTCAGAGAGAGAATTCAGTAGGCCAGACATGTCTGCACTGCCTCCTACATTCGAACCCTTAACTTCTTCCCTCCAGTGAGAGCTTGTGAAACTATCAAAGACCAAACAAACAGGAAAACAGGAAAGAGGACAGGAAACAAGGGCAGTGCTGCATCTACGCTTCCCCGAAACTAATCGAATTTATGCTTTCCAAACTGGGTGAAATGTCAAAGCTTTAAGAAATCACATTTGGTGACAAATGACAGCTCTTTATTTCTCTGCGACTTTTCTCTAGATTTCACTGGAGTTTTTTTTTTCTTAAAAGTATTTTGAAGTGAAAGTTAGCAACCATATAAATCTATAATTCAGTGTGCCAACATCTTTACAAAAAATTTGGTTTCAAGTATTACAAAAAAGCAAACATGAGCATGGGGGGGGGGGGGGGATGACAAAAACAACTAATAGATATCATGATACAAGACAATTCATGTCAAAGAAAGGAAACATGATACATAATTTATTCACACTTTACAAAAAGAATCTCTTTTTAGCTACAACACCATCAGCAATCCAAGATAATAACCAGACAAGTTGCTTTTGATTTATATAAAAAACAAACAAAAAAAAAAAACAAAAAAAAAAAACAAAACAAAACAAAAAAAACCCACCACACAAAAAATAAACCGAAAAGAGGTACAGGTGAAAGATGGAGAAATAAGAAATTAAAACAAACAGACACCGGCAGTGAGACAAGCAGTCCGTCTTGTAATGCCTTAACCACTGCTCAGTAAAAGTCATTAAAACTGACTTCTGCCTCAGGGGCAAAAGTATCCTTTTGTGTGTATATATATATATATATATATATATATATATATATATATATATATATATATATATATAAAATATATATATATATATATATATATATATATATATATATATATATACACATATTTTTTAAAAAAAGGGGGGGGGGGAATGGGTAGCTGCACTAGTGATACATAATAAGTGCTTGTCAATCCATTCAGTTTTTAAAACATGACAAACTTAAGGAAGAAAACATTTACCCCCCCCCACCAAAAAAAAAAAGAAAAAAAATTACGAAATAAAGATTGGCCTTGTGAGCACATTGGTGACATTAAATCATGGGTTGATGGTTAATAGAAACTGGACCACACTTCGTACACCCAGCTCTGGCCGAGAGCAGACGCAGCACGAACGACGTCGCTACCCTATTCATTTTACGGTAGTAGCTGAAGAAGAGCTTTACACTTGGCTTTGCAGCAAAATGCATCAGATGGCACAACACAAGAGAGCAGACAGATGTGGTCTAGTAGTAACGAGGGAAGGTCAAGATTGAAATGGACACGAGCTGGGAGGGGAAAAAACCCCGGAAAATAAGAAAAATCGCCTGAGTTGAGCAGGAGGAAGTGGCAGTAAATTGCGAATGGGGGATTAATCTACAGACATTGCACAATAAGTTGAAGGAAAAATGGGCGAGAGGGGACAGCATACAAAAAAATAGCCAATCAGTGAAAGACAACAGCTATATTTACGAAAAACAAAACCTGTAGCACAGGAAATGCTCGAGACTATCCAGGTGTCCAGGAGAGTAGTGGCAGTGCGTTTGCAAGAAAGGAGCAGTGAGGCACAATGTTGCATGGAAGAAAGAAACTGGAAAATAAAAAAAAAATTAAAAAAAGGAACATGGAAGGACAGGGGAAATAACAACAAAATAAAAACCTGAACAAGTGCAAATTTATACAGAAAAAGATGGAAATTGGTTTCTTGCTCTTGTATAGCCCACATGCTGGTCATTTTGCATGTTCAATACATCAAAAACAGAAATTTTGCTTTCATTTACAATACAATCATCTGTGTGTTCAAATCTGAATCAGTTGTATATACACCAAAAGGTTAGGGATTTGTGGTTTCAATACAATCATGCGGAATTGAAAGAAACGGTCATGTGTCAGATAAAGCAATGCACTGGTCAGAGAGAGAGTGAAGCTAGCCTAAGCTGCTTCGATAATGAGTGCGTTCCAAATCCAACCCGTACACGCCAAAACACGGCGTGTTTCCCTTCTCCTGCTAATATCCAATACCACTGCACACATCAAGGCCTCGGGCTGTGAAATTCCGCATCACTTTAAATAGGGTTAAAACACTGGGCATGGCTGACTTCGTGCAGCTCTTCGTTAAACTAATTGCACCGAGATGGACGCATTCCGGTGGCGTGTGGAGTCTCTGAGGCTGGCAAAATTAAATACAGCGCTCGGCTCCTGCACCGGAAGATGCCTCAGCACCATGGTGAATGCACAAGCGAGAGAGTGACCTGCGCTCATTCTCTGCACACATTTAAAAAGCCCTTTAGCTAACAAGGGCGTTTATGGTAGAATGGACTAAATGATCGTTGCTCTAAAGCTGGTGTGATCAACGATTCCTATTAAATTTAGCTGCTCACTCGGAACTGGCCTCAGAAAAAAATTAGCGTGGACCAAAATAGAAAAGTCTGATGAACTCGCTTGGTCTGGACTCCCTGCTTGTGTCTGAAAAGGTATTGCCATATTTTATATATAAAAGCGTCGATCATTGTCTTCAGGTAAAATATACAAGGTATACTCGGAACCATCTGGGTTTGGGATACAGTGTGGAAAAAGTAGTTAACATTGTACTTGTGCCCAGAAAAAGAGAACCAAATAAACAACAAAAAGAAACAGGGGTGGTACAGATAAGACTGACAAACGTCTGCGTCAGTTAAAATCCATCGGTAATAAAAGTTTAGCCATACCCCAACTCCTCCTACGGGACTGAGATTTGTACACAACAAGCTCTGCCTCTTGGCATCCCTCGCTCTCTCGCTCCCTGCAGTAGGTCGGGCGCAAGGCGGGGCCGGGGGCTGCCTCGTGAGCTTGGAGAACTACCTGCAACCAGGCACGTGGAGACCGTTGACCAAAGACGAGAAGGGCAGGAGCAGCTCCAGTTGTGCAAACAGTGAGAAGTGATCAGAGGGGATGTGGGGATGCGGGCAACCAGTGATATTGTTATCATGGAGCCAATGGGGGTCCAGCGGGCCGAGCACACCCAGCACGTTCAGCAGAGGCTGAGAGTAGAAGATGTAATCGATCACGCCCTGCAGAGAACAGAACAGCAAGGTTAGATTTGGGGGAGGATGGGTGAGAAACTACTTCAGGATGAAAAAAAAAAAAATAAAAAATCTAAGTAGCATCTTTATTTATCCAATAGCCAATTTAACAAACGCAGTAGTAAAAACACTATCCTACCTAAAAATGTGTAAAACGCTGCTAGCCAAGAATACTTTTCTCACGATTCGATCAAGATTTCAGATAGTTACACGTCATAGCAAAACATGAAACTGACAAACTTCACCTATTCACATTGTGAGCAGATACTGACAAATTGTCTGTGGTAATTCTTTAAACTTTGGCAGTAATATTTTTTCAGTAAATAGATCAGGTTATAAACGTAGACATGTAGGCTTTGGCGTCTTTCAGTGGAGTCAAAATAAATAGTCTTTTAATATATGAATTCCTAGGAGAAGAATTATTTGGATTCATTCTTCCTTGTTCAAATACATAGCCTGTAAAAATATTTAAAAATACATACATTATTCCTATGACACTGGACACCCTGTATAAAGTTACAATATACAGATTAGAAGTGTACATTTGACCTTGAAGTCAAAGGTGTAGTTGGTATAAGGCATCAGGCCGTTCTCGTAGGCACTCTTTAGCTTGAAGCCGTGCGTGATCCTGCTGCTGGATGTGCCGTTCTTGCCGTTACAGTTAAAGTTGGTCAGGCAGTCAATATAGCGCAGATCTTTGAAGTCCTTATGCGTGCTGTCCACACCACCTGTGCTCAGGTATTCCACCACACCTACGTACACAGAATAAACATGCACACATTTTAATGTGAAATGATGAAAGAACACAAACACACACACACACACACACACACACACACACACAGCTTACCCGAGTCAGGCAGCGAGTTGAGGTCAGCGCACAGGACAAGAGGGATGGCATTGGTCTCCCCAGACACAGAGGAGAGCTTGAGGCTGCGCGTGGCCTTGTCCACAATGTTTTTCACTTCTGATAGGAACATCATGGTCTGGACGAGCTTTACATCCGAGTACTCCGGGTCCCAGTGCATGTGAGCATTAGCCATCAACAGCAGCTGCTTCTCCATACTTGCCAAATGCTTCCCTGATACACAGCACCAAACCAGGATCAGTACCGTCTATTATGAAACTAGACACGTAATGCCTTATCTGTTAAGTTCGCCAATAGTAGGCAGGCAAAATGACATGGATGAAAGGGAGAGCAAGATATCAGATACAAACCAGATTGCTCAATCATCTCCTTGCGCAGCTCCAGGAGCACTGCGACCCCGATGTTGTCCTTGGTCATCACCCTGTTCAACATGACCTCGGAGCCCTCCGAGTTAGCCATGGCCAGCTGGTTAAATTCCACTGTGTGTTTCTGCACAAGGCTGAACCTGTTTCCAAGATACACACACACACACGAAGGGTCAGGTGTAAAGTCAGCACAGTGGATACTTGTTATTTTAACAACCTTATGCACTAGCTGCTATTTTTAAACGAGACGTCTGACCACTCACTTCTCTGTCTTATAGAAGATGGCACAGCCATCTACGTGTTTGCGGTCAGACTCTGACATGGTCCTGGCACGAGACTTGGGGCTGAAGAAACCCTCGTATCCATGCTCTTTGAGCTCCAAAAGGAAAAAGTTGTAGTACTGCTCTGTCTCCACTTCCTGCCACAAAATCATAATCTAAGCATCTCCATTCCCAGTCATATTTCTGAAGCATGTCAATACAGATTTTTTTTTTTTTAAACTAAGAACCATAACAGAATTCCCAGAATAGGTACATTCTTCTTCAGTGAACAATTTCCATCACCCTCACAATCTAATGAGCACTTAAAATAAATAAATGTCATGCGTGTAAATGTGTTCGCCTGTGTGTCAGACCTGTAGGCTGATGATATCTGCACTGCAGCTGAGGATCTCCTGCATGATGGACTTTTTCCTGTACTCCCAGTTGAGAGCCCAGGAAGGGCAGTAACCGTAGAGCTGGCGTGTGGCGTACTTATCGCACAGTACGTTGTAGCACATCACAGAGAACAATGCTGCGACAGGGACAAAATCACAGCATCACTGCCCGTTCACACAGTGACTTTGTTCGCAGCGTGTAAAATGTTCACACATTGAATATATTCTCTTTAAATAAGTAATGATTCTAATTAATTCAAAGTCACAGCAATAGCATTCACACACTTGTAGGAAGTATGGGAACCAGATTATTATTTTTTTTTAATCTAATTTGTTTTGGGAGAGGGTGGGTATAAGGCAACTACTGTTGTGCCCAAAAATGTTACTGTCCCTGCAAATTGGTGAAGTGTTGAATATGAAGAGTCTTTTGTGGTCAGTATGATAATACATGATAAAACAATAATAGGGCACTCATATATATATATATATATATATATATAAAATTAAATATATAAATGTAGAAATATTACGCACACACATATACAGTTATTGCCAAGACCTAATGTCGTGGAGCTCAGTTTGTAGAGGTCTACGGGGTGACCTTATGGCAGGACACAGGCAATTGGTGGGGAAACTGAGAAAAAGAGGATTGACCAAACTCACTGTGCAATAGTTGTTGCACAATAGTTATTTGTAGTTTGACCAAAGACAGCTGGGGTGGGACCAAGCCATGGAGGGGGGAAAAGTAAAGGTCGTCTTTGTTTAGCTCTCTTTTGCTCTCTTCACTCCTCTTTCTCTCTATATCCTTGTAGTTGCTGGACCGTTGATCATAAAGCTCTCGGCATTCAGACACCAAAGACACCAGCAGCTCAACATTCAACTTGCATCTTCGTTTTTGTGGAATTCTTCTTTGTTGGCAAGACCGTTCTGTACTTGAGCACTACCAACTCGTAGCTTTATGTTACTTCGGCAGTTCCGGGCACATGAAAAAAACACAAATCTCATTGGTCGGCCAGTTTTTAATGTGCCGCGTCTATTTATAAAAAATATTTTTTTTTTAAAAAACCACAACAACCTATCGGCGTTCAAAAAAAAATTGCCTTCGACACTACATGTTTTAAGTGTGGGTGTGAACACTCCCTTTGACAGCCATTGGGGCATTAAACGGACACGCTGCGAAAAACATCCCAGTGTGAACGGGCCTTAAGCCTAGCCACTTTCTCCAAAATGACTAAGCTCTGCTACACCTACATGACTACCAGTTCTGAGAAAAGGCGCATTCACACTTAAGTCCCAAAGTGTCACATACTGAAAAAGTGTAGAACTGAACCATTTCTGACATTTAGATCTTATCTGAACACTTGTTTCAGAAAAAGTTCAACTTGCACACCTTCTGACTATGCACTGAAATCAGTTTCAGGAGAACATCTTACTGCAGTATGAAGAAACACTTTTGGAAACAGCATGAAGTCTCATAAAACACTACAAAAACACTGTTCTTTTTGGGACAGCTCCATTGAATTTATGTGAAACAGCTGGAAATCATAAGCTAATAAAAACAGATTTTTAACAGCTTGTTTTTGGGTGAAAGAATTATCGTTTGACTTATTTGTAATTGCAGTGCCTGTTTTGACCAGAGAACTAGTTCATGAGTGATGACCCAAGAAACAATATACAAAAACATTATTGCTCTGTTTACTGTAATGGATGATGTATGGAAAAATATTATATTTAGCAGCATCATTCCAACATACAGTCAGTCTAAGAATAAGTATGATGTTAATTTGCAATGAATCCTATTTTTATTTTTACAGAAGACAGAACTATACTGTTAAAGCATTGATTTACACTGCCAGCCATGTTCTACTGTAGTCTACAGTCTACTGAACGTGACTGGCAGTGCAAGAGGTTTTAATTCATTTACTTCAGGTCAAGAACCTCCCGACGAACACTGTAGCTTATACACAAGATATCAATAGTTTGTCCTGTTATTGTTAGTTGATGTGCAATTGCATTTAAAAGCCTGGTTACAAACCAGTTCAGAGCAACCGATTCATTTAAGTGTTTTTTTTTTTTTTTTTTTTTTTTTAAATCGGGGCTAGAATCAACAGTAGTGAGGAACTGTCCTATATGAGAGCTTCGCAGTTTCTGGTTTGCATTTCCACCACACTGCAATGAATATTAGCCAGCATATCAAGCTTGCGTCAGACTAATCAGCAATGTGCTGTACAACTAAAATTAAATCCAGCTCTAGTTCCTCTAGTGGAAACGCGTTTCAAAGTCCCGAGTTCCTGCAAAATAGTTCTTCTGGTGGAAATGTGCCTACAGAAAGAACAGATACTAATTTATGGTCACCGCTATTGCCATAACCAGAAGAATGTTCAAGACTGAAAGGTTCTCACCTGCTGGTCGTGTCCTGTCAGGCTCCTTAAGATGTACCCATGAGCGAGGAGGGGGCTGTTCTGTGGAGACTACAGCAGAAGACGACCAATGTGACAAATGCATACGCACAAACAATGAATACAAACAAGACTGATTGTTCCCTTCCCTTCCTATAGAATTTACCTCTCATCTTCATGGAACTCATATGAAAAATAATTTATTATAGAGCCAGGCTTTTCCCACAGGAAAAAAAGGCTCTGTTTGAGGCATTTAAAGGGTGTGGAGACGTGTGAGACCTACCGCGCTTGGTGCCTGCAAGATTGTCCAGCAGGTAGTTCAGGAGCCGGCGCGTCCCATCGGGTTCCTGGTAGAGGTTCATGATGTCTTGTGCAAGTGGGTTTCCTGGCAAGACAAAACAGAAATTTGTATTTTACTCAAACCATCATTCTGAATGAAGTTCAAAATCTGATACATAAATTGATTAATTATACTGGTTTAATTGCAAAAGGTCCTATCTGTTGGCACATAGACTCACCTTTTAAACCCAAGGTTTGTAACTGAAACAATTTTCCAAGCTCAAAAGGCAGGACTCGCAACTGGTTGTTATTTAAAAGCAGTTCCCTAAGAAAAACAATAGAGTGGATTACAAAATATCCTCAAATGCACAGCTCATGATTTACAAGGTGGACAAGAAGAGTGATTAGCATATCCTCATGACAACAACAACATTTGTATAATAGCTATACCACATGCAAATGCTTTAACAGTAGACCTCAACCATTCAACTGATCAAACTGAATTTTCAGTTCTTCACAGAAAATCTATCTATAGGCACACAGTGCAGCAATAATGACAGCAGAATATAGACGGGTATATATTACAACCAGTGACATTAACGGAATTGATCCATTCAAGTAAAGCCCTGCAGCAGCCACACATGAGATCGTGGATATTAGTGAACATTGAGGCTAGTCATTACCATCCCCAAACAAAAGAGAAACATTGGCATAGTTCTGGGATGCTAGGGATGCACAGAAATTTCATTCACCGAATAGGTTTCTGTTTTTGGCCGAAAATATATGGAGCCATGCCCCACCCGGCCCCTCAGTGTTCAGCGCTCAGATTTCACTTTCGATCTAGCTGACTTACCACGGCACTACCCGGCAAAGGGCGATCATGCCAGCTGTTTGGAAATACTTCAGAGTTTCTGATAAGGACATCAAATTTGCCATCTGCAGTGTCTGTTCCGCAGAAATTTCAAGACGGGTTACGGTGCCGAAGCACTTTTCCATGACAAGTTTGATACACCACCGAAAACGACATCCCGTTCAATATGCAGAGTACAGCAAAACAACAACGGAATAGAACCCCTCTGCCATTGTGTTTTCCTGTTTTCATTTAAATGGTTGTGTAGCATATTTAAACATTGTATTTGTAAGATGCTAGCCTAGAGCGGCTAAGTTCATTACTTGACAGCTGTTTTGCATATCATAATAGTTAATGTTACATTACTTGGATAATTGGACTAAAAAAAATCTGTTAAATGTGATTGATTGGGTCTGTAGGTTTTCCAATTCAGATTCCTTAAATTCATGAAATCAAATACAAAGTCCAATAGTAACAATTATACAAAATAAAATTTTAGAACGTTTGTTGTTTTATTATTTATTTTCAGTTTCTGGCCAAGTGCATGCTGAATTTTCGGTTTCAGCCCAGATTTTTCCTTTCGATGCGTCACTAACCCAAAGTTAATCACCTTTACTGGAAAGAAAGCATTCTGCGCAAAAAAAAACAAACAAAACAAAACGCACACAAAAAAAATCATCCCACAAGATTGACCGAGAGAGACCCCTGTAGTCACTGACCTGAGAGATACCATGTTGCCAAGCTCGGCAGGCAAGCTCCTGATCTTATTGGACGAGAGGTCCAAGTACACCAGGTTGTGTAGTTTGGCAATGTCCGGAGGGATGCGTGAGAGGGAGTTGTCACTGATGTGCAAAGCAGTCAGATGGGTAAGAGACCACAACGCTGTGCTCAGGCTCCTCACTTTGCCTAAAGACAAAACAGACAGCGAGGCTAAACTTCGATTTCTTAATGGGGAGTTATTTTCAGGTTAATGTAATAGGTTTAGGAGAATTCCTCCATACAAAAAATACATTCACATCTCATTAGCCAGTCAAATAAATACTACTACTAATAACAATAATAACAAAGCATTAGTGAAGAAAGCTAGAAATCAAACACGTCTAAACAATATTAGCCAAAAGTATGTGGACACCTGATCACCATACGTGCTTGTTTAACACCCCATTCCACATGTAGTCTCCTTTTGCTCTTACAACAACCTTGCCTATTCTCAATAGGCTTTCCACTAGATTTTGGAGTGTGGCTATGGGAATTTTGTTCATTCAGCCAGAAGAGCGTTGGTCAGAGCTCAGGCAAGAGTGGTCTGGGGTGCAGTCAGATCCAGTTCAACCCAAAGGTGTTCAAGTGGGGTTGAGGTCAGGGCTCTGTGCAGGACACGCAAGTTCTTCCACTACAACCGTCACACACTATGTCTTCATGGGGCTCACTTTGTGCACAGGGGTATTGTCAAGCTGGAACAGGTTTGTGCCCCTTATGCACCGTTCAAGTCATGTCAGAAAGATTGTCCATATCAGCTGAATGCACATGAACGCCACCACAAAGTTGTATTTATGACTGGAGAAACTCTGGATTTTCTTTGAGCCCCGAGTCCGCAAGTTGGGGTATGTCAGAAAGAAAACATGGTGGAATCAGCGGATGCAAGGTCTATAACTGACAGTGAATTTGTGGAAAGTGAACTCGCACAGCCACCTCACGCTGACCAAAGTGACATGAACGCACCTGACGCGGTAATTATGACTTCCCAGCTCGTAAATACAAACTTGCCGGGAGGCCTTGAGCGCACCGTTGGAGCCAATGAAGGGAAGCAACATACAAAGACATACAACTGTGTGCTTCCAAATTCATGGCAAGAGTCTGGGGAAAGCCTGCATTTGGGAGTGATGGTTAGGTGTCCACATACATTTGGCCTAGTAATGCATATTAATTTGTGTTAAGAGAGCCAAGTGAAAATATAAATGAGAAGACAAAGAAAGGATAAAAGCATGTCGAAATTACCACTGATCTCCAGTTCGGCCCAGTATGACTTCTTCCCACTAGCTGCCTCTTCGCTTGACATTATAGTGTACATCCGCCTTGGGTCCGGCGGATCATATTTTTCCTTGGGCATCCCTGTAATACTGAAAGAGGTGAAAGTTATTTCCATTGCTCGATTACAGGGCATCGGAGAACACAGCCCAAGTGTAATAACAGGATGTAATCTATCACGCAATCCTTACAACCAAGCTTGGCGATGGTGTATACGTGACACACATAAGGCTCTTACGTAAGAGTCCTAGAAACAAATTGGATACGCGCGATCTAAGCCTTGGTAGGGCATTAAAGCAAGCATTCACCCTCCTAGAAAAAGGTGCCGAGGTCTAAGAGTAGCTTGCAGAGGACGAGAGGAGGCACATGGGAGCCTGAACACATATCAGAATACAGAGAACACACACAGTAGCACTTTAGAAGATCAATAGCCGGGGCTCATTTTCCATTATTCATAAATGTTCATAGAGCCTCTGCTCCTCTTCATCGGATCCACATTTCCTAAAAGGAACCTGGAGAAAACTAAGTTAACAATAAATTCACTGGGAATGCCCAGCTCGTGTTGTGATGCTTTTAAAAGAGGTTCACTGCACAAATCTGCAAGTGACCAAAAGATTATAAGAGAAAGTATTAATCAGTCAGCAAACTTGCTGGGAATCAGTACGTTTAGTGGTTTCTGATTACTTTGTCGACTGTAGCGATCTAGACAGCTACCAAGAATAGCTAGAAATACACCAACACCTCGTGTTCAGAAACTACGTAGCACCAACCTGTTAGCTAACTGGATAACCGATTGCTCATACAAGATCCTGGACCTCCAGAACAAAGGGATTCTAACAGTTTCGTGGACACGGAGCGAAATTGTAAATATTATGGCATGGCTAGTTAGTTTTCCTGTAACAAGCTCAGCCATGCCGTGCATGCAGCAGCTCGCTAGCTGATCAGTTAACTGCTTAAAATTGACCAATTGATCTCAAGCGCTTGATTAGTTACGTTTCGTCACTAAAATAATTCCCCGCTTACTATCTTGCCTGACTTTTTATTCGTTTTTAACATTTGAAAGAAAAGTAGTAGTTAAACCACTAAACACACAAAATCACACATGGGCTGTTCATTTCGTTAAGCAGGTAGGTTACTAGTTGGTACCTTAAATATGCTTAGATACGCTTGTAAATATATTAAGTTAAATTATAACAAGCGCTTTCTACATTTATAAGCAATTTCTGGATTATATGAATAATATCAAACGATATCAAATAACGTTTTTTAATAACAGCGACGACTGTAATTAAATACATATAATATAAAGATATAAAATGACAAGATATAAAATCAAATGACATAAAATCAAATATAAGGACTAGAGCGCTTTAACTGTAATTAGCTGTGGTAATGTTAAGATTTGGTTAGTTCGCCAGAGAGCTCGCGGCTTAGCCTGCTAGCTAACGCGCGACTTTATATGTGCAAACTAAAACAACAACAAATGTGACTAAACGCTGTTTACAGGAAAGAAAACACGCACAAAATGATTTACTCCTCCTAAAATGAAGTTCGTGGTGCTCTCAGGGGTGATTCGGTTTACCTGTAAGACCATACCAATTGACGAAGCCGACTGCGCGTTTCCTTTGTTTCTGCTCCACTTTGTATCCGCTGTTTCTCACTGAAAGCAAACAAGAATCATGGCGGCCGTGAGAGTCTGGGGCTGAGATAACAACACGCGCCCTCATTGGCTGATTCTGAGAGGCGCGCTGTGATTGGCTGCGTACTTCAAACCACGCCTCCACGATGTTTACGCCACGAGACGAAGCAGGAAAATTTGGGTCAATTTGCGGATGTCGACAAATAAGTTGATACGCAGTGCTACAAGAATATTTTGTATTACCGTTGAATTATTGTAATAAATAAATAAATAAATAAAAATAAAGAGAAAGAATGTTATATTTACTTACAGCAAAACACTACATGTCATGTCAAAAGGGTAGCACAATACCGCATGTAAATACATGTATTCAGCAAATTACCTCATGTAAATATCACAAAGAGCGAACCTTACTGTGTATATACACAGTATATATCCAAAAGATTGTAGACACCTGACCATCACACCCATATGTGCATTTCAAACATCCCACTCCAGAGTTAGACCCCTATTTGAATTCAATTGAATTTGATTTGTATAGCGCTTTTTACAATGGACAGAAGCTTTACAGAAATATATAAACACAGGATACAGATTTTAAGTGTGTGGATTAATCCCAATTGAGCAAGCTGGTGGCAAGGAGAAACTCCCTAAGATGATATGAGGAAGAAACCTTGAGAGGAACCAGACTCAGGGAACCCGTCCTTATCTGGGTAACAGCGGATAGTGTGAAATTAAAAGAAACTTCATTATGGTTTGTACATGAAGTCTTTGTTGAACTAGTCCACTGTTCACCAAAGGAGACCTGAGTGCAAAACTGCATGTGGTAATTGCAGTCTGAAGGCCATAACAGCAACCGTAGTCCCAGCAACCACAGCGAGAATGTCCATGTGGAATTGAGGTCCAAAACCATTTCCATGGTGCTTCAAGCAGCACCATCTTAATCAATCTCCAGGCCGCAGCCTCCAGTAGATGAGAGCTCCATCCAGAGGTAGGGCTTCCGAAAGGATCAGGCAGGTCCGGAGAGCAGAAAGGGTCACGCTCACTGGCATCTCCATAAAATCATGTGTGGCTCGACAGAAGGAGAGAGGGAGAGGGAGGTAAAGAGAGGGAGAGATTGTTAGGTAAGACTGTTGTTTTCGTAAAATAAAGTCTACTCATGGTAAGCTTGAGTAAACAAATACATTTTCAGCCTAGACTTAAATACTGAAACTGTGTCTGAGTCCCGAACACTAATTGGATGGCTGTTCCATAACTATGGGGCTTTGTAAGAGAAAGATCTTCCCCCTGCTGTAGCCTTCGCTATTCAAGGTACCGACAAATAGCCAGCACCTTTTGATCTAAGTAGGTGTGGCAGATCATAGAAGACCAAAAGTTCACATAGGAACTGTGGCGAGAGACCGTTTAGTGCTTTATAGCTCAATAGTAATATTTTATAATCAATGCGAGATTTCACTGGGAGCCAATGCAGTATGGATAAGATAGGGGTGATGTGGTCATATCTTCTGGTTCTAGTAATAACTCTTGCAGCTGCATTCTGGACTAACTGGAGCTTGTTTATGCTCCTACTGGAACATCCAGACCGTAGGGCATTACAGTAATCTAGTCTAGAGGTGACGAAAGCATGAACTAATATTTCTGCATCATGTAGTGACATTATATTTCTTATCTTAGAAATATTTCTGAGATGAAAGAAGGCTATCCTAGTAATATTATCTACATGAGTGTCAAATGAAAGACTGGAGTCAATAATCACTCCAAGGTCTTTTACTGCTGCACATAACGAAATGGAAAGAACGTCCAGAGTAACTATGTAATCAGAAAGCTTACTTCTAGCTACATGTGGTCATAGTACAAGTACTTCTGTCTTGTCAGAATTAAGTAAGATGAAGTTAATAAGCATCCAATGTCTAAAGTCCTTTACACATTCCTCAGCTTTATTAAGCTGCTGTGTATTGTCTGGCTTTGCTGAAACATACAGCTGTGTCTCATCAGCATAACCATGGAAGCTAATTCCATGTGTACGAATAATTTGACCCAGAGGTAGCATATACAAAGTAAAAAGCAGTGAGTCTAAAATAGAACCTTGTATAACTACAAATTTAACCTCTGTATGTGTGGAGAAATCGCCATTTACATCTATAACTGATAACGATCGGTCAAATAAGACCTGAGCCAGGAGAGGACTGTTCCCTTAATGCCAACAAGGATTTCTAATCTATCAAAGAGAATAGTATGATATATAGTATCAAAAGCTGCACTAAGGTCAAGTAACACAAGCAAGAAGACACAACCCTGATCAGAGGCCAGTATTTGCTGTTATAATAACTCCACTCAACGATTTTGGGCACACGTGTGTGTGTGTGTGTATGTGTGTGTGTGTGTGCGTGTGTGTGTGTGCGTGTGTGTGTGTGCGTGTGTGTGTGTTAGGCTAATTAAATAGCCATACATTTTCATCCAATAAAGCAAAAAAATCTAGTATTTTAATGTTGTTAAAATTTAAATCTTTGTTTTAATGTGAATACAGCTTCATGAGAAATGCTTACTGAGTCACTTAATCGTGGTTCAGGGTGGAGGAAGATCCAGAGCACTGGGCGTGAGGCGGGAATACACCCTGGATGGGACGCCAGTCCATCAGAGGGGAACGAACACACACACACACACACACACACACACACACACACACACACACACACACACACACACACACACACACCCCTAAGTGTAATTTATCTTAGTCAATCCACTTGCTGCCATGTTTTGGGGAAGTCAGAGAAAACCAGAGAACCCAGAGGAAACCCACATGGACGAAACATTTGGTTGGAATATAATTTCTTTATTACTTAATCAAGAAAACACAATGTACTGTTATTTAAAAAAAGCATTTTATGCCTTTTTTCCACGAATAAAACGTAATTGTAACAATAATGAACATTTTTGGGAAGTTCCTCTGTAATAGCCTACTGAATATGGATAGGATTGAGTATGTTAAATGTCATGATTGCAGGTCATCTAGTACTAAGTGAACGGAGCTTAAAGCTTTCATTACAGGTGCTAACTTTCTCATAATGTCATGAGTTGAAAAAAAGCAGTGAAATACACAATTAAGTGTTGAGTTTTGTATTTGTATTAGTACAGTTTAAGAAAACTATCCATCAATTTTCTGTACCCAGGGTCGCAGGGGCGCTTGGAGCCTATCCCAGCAAATTGAGGGCACAAGGTGGGGGCCAATCAGCTTACAATGCATGTCTTTGGACTCGTGGAGGAAACCGGAGTACCCAGAGGAAACCCCCGAAGAACGGGGAGAACATGCAAATTCCATGCACACAGGGCAGAAGTGGGAGTCTGGCCACCAACCCCATAGGTGCGAGTTACCATTAAGCCACAGTGACACCCTATTCCTATTTTTATTATTATTAAAAATTAAGCGACTCTATTAAATCTTTGACAATATTTATTTGGGATGGTCGAAGCACTCTCGAGCAAATGAAGTAACTACAACTCTGTTTTCCTTCAAAAATCCTACATCTTCCTTTCTTAGATAATAAAACTTAATTTATGAAGGTTTTTGATCAAATTCTTTAATTCATCATATTAAATGCTTTACATAATGAACTCCCCAAGTTCTATCCATGTATACAACTCAACATAGGATGTAAAATATATAAAATATAGTACATTTATTTGAATAAAATGACCTGTTATTAAACGTGAGAAACAAGAATTTTACACTATATTCCTAAAATACATAAATACTCATTGATTTCCTGTGTAAATGTTGCAATGCGCTAAATTCACACTAGAGGGCACTCCAAATCTTTTTGAAATTAGTTTTTTTTTTTCTTGGCCCTAAACAGCCTGCAAGAGTGACCGAGTGATACACACGAATTAAACGTAGCACGAATTAATATAACACAAGCCAAGAATAGTTTTAAGCATGTAGCTAACTTGATATTAACTTATTCATTTCAGTATTTCAGCTAAACTCAGCCACTACCAAGTCAACAAACAACCAAGCTCACATACTAAGAGGGTGCTAAGCTAAAATGTGGCTTTTAAGTGATTTCTCCTCATTACAAAATGTATTTTGAAAATACAAAAATGTATATTTATTACGATACACTATCTGTCCAAAAGTATGTGGGCACCCAACCTAACCATCACAATCAGATGTACTTGTTGAATATCCCATTCCAGAGTTTGTTCCCCCTTTGCATCCACTCTTCTGGGAAGGCTTTATGCTTCATATTTTGGAAGGTGGCTGTGACGATTTGCCCATTTATCCACAAGAGCATTAGTGAAGTCAGGAATTGATGCCAGTCAAGAAGGCAGTCGGTGTTCCAGTTCATCCCAGAGGCGTTCAGTGGGGTTGAGGTCAGGGTTTTTTTCCAGGCCACTTGAGTTCTTCCACTCTAACCATGGCAAACCATGTCTTCATGGAGCTCTCTTTGTGCACAGAGGCATCGTCATGCTGGGACATCTTTGGGCTTCTTAATTCTAGTGAAGCTACAGCATACAATGACATCATGTACAACTGTGTGCTTCAAACATTGTGGCAACAGTTTCAGTTGCAGTATTTTGTAGTTTATTTTGATTCATTTAGGATTTTTGATGTAACTGTTTGATGTAGTTTTGCTTATCACTTGCCTTATAATGTCTGTGGGTCATTTTGTATGTGTTAAAGTATGTAGTAAGTCTAGGTGACTGAGTAAAACTGTCAGATATGTATGTAATGACTAGTGTGGGATGTGACATACTGACAAAAAGTGAAGACTCTTTTGACAGTGGGCTCTAGCAGCTACAATTTGACCTTTAATTAGCATAAATTAAGAGAAAAAAAAAACCAAACAGAAATACATCTTCAGTGGTGCAAAATGTCACTGGAGAACTGAAGTTTTAATTATGTGCCACCCTGTTTATTACATTGATTACACTAAAAAAGACACCCCTCAGCTAGAAACTGGAAAATTAGTCTAGCCTCATGAATATACAATATAGATGGATTTGATTAAACCCATCTATGTGCTGTTATGCACTCATGTCTGTGGTTTGGCATGATTTATTTATGAACTTCAGGGCATACAACATGCAAAGTTAACCCTGTACTGCATGAATTATTACATTTATATTTTTGATTTTTTTTTAAATTGATTATTATTACTTGAATTATTATTGAATAATGGTTAATGTGCAATGGTGGAAAGTATCATATAGTCAAAAACAACACAAAATGTATGAGATGGCATTTTTTTTTGTTATGTCAAAATTAAAGCCCCCCTTTTCCAGTTACATCAGTAAGTACTGGTTTTGTATTATTGCCTATCAAAAAATTGGAGATAAATTAATTGTTGCCATATGGAATATTTAATCTGTCATGAAAAGGACAAAATCTTCATCTAGTCCAACTGTCAGATTTGCTTGTGAGCGGCTATGATGTGCCACCATGTGTTATAAAATATTAATTATAGAATCAATGTAGAATGTATAGTACATTGCCTTTCAAAATAAACACTGATTAAAACAATATACTAGGTCAAAAATTCTTTCTTGGAAAAATGTTTGGCATTTCATGCAGTTACATGACCTTAGAAATATCTTTCATGTACACTACATATAATACTCCTTTTGCCGTGTCACTCAAAGCTTAAAAAATTCCAAGAGGTGTATTTAACATTGTAACTAAATAATATCACAGATTTCACATGACATTTAAAGAGTCATTTTGCTTTTTCAGTGAACTGCACTGGTGATGTGGAGTATTAAGAAAAAAAAATGTCGAAGGATAATCCTCTAGTCATGAGCTTAGCACGGTTTAATTTCAGACACTACCTACGTCAGCTAAAAGGGCAGAAATTCAACCAGGGAAAACTCTTTTTTTTTTTGTTTAGAAATCTTCACCCTTTTCACTTTTCACATTAAACCATCTATAATAATTCCACAGAAGTGCATCTGCTTCATTTCTGCTTAGTCTGAGCATCATATGGCTGTGAAACTCAAGAACCCATCATCTTTGTCATTGGCGAGCACGGTGCTTCCGCTCATGCTACAGATGCATGCTATTGAGCCCTCAAAGGAAGTTCTTTGAGTTGTACTTAAATAGTTCAGCAAGTAGGACACTTATCAGAGTCGGGCCTAGTGAATGGTGTTAAAGATCTTTCAATCCTCACTATATGCTGAAAATCTTGGGATATTTTGTAACTCCTTAACTATGTAATTATCTCTGTAGGGTGGGGAAAAAAATTGGCAAGAACATTCTGTCACTCAATTCCTCAAAGTTGATGACTGACAGCCAAAAGGAAAGTGGAGCAGAAAATGAAGTAAGCTTTCACTGCGTGCATGCATGCCCATCCTAATGAGTGACTGAGTAATTAATAATAAAGTTTGATTTACCAATGCCCAATTAATCATAATACCACTCAGCTGTGACATTTCTTCTATCATTTATGATTCATATTTGTGTGAGCTTTGCATTTACCATTGCTGATGGATGGTGGGGAGTGAGTAGTGATGAATACAATATGAACATTAAACAGAGGATGGCTTTGATTTTATTGGTTTTATTTTAATACCATTTTGAAAAAAAAACAAGTGAATTTTAGGACACAATTTCTGTGAGATTGTGAAAATAATATAAATCTTGCTGATATGTCTAATTTAATCAATCTCCATTTCTTCAAGCCTTTTTAATGTTCAAGTTGATCCGGTTAGACATTTGTACATTTCACTGGGTTTATACAGAGCTTCTCAGAAGACACATTGTCTGCATGGTTTTACTGCACTGACAAAATAATATGTCTGACCTTTTTTGGTCTAAATGTCACCACAATCAATATGCACCTTGTGCAACTATAGCGGGAGTTAGAATGGTTCCAGTGTGATATTGGTGGTGAGTTAGTATTTATATATATACACACACACACACACACATATATATATATATATATATATATATATATATATATATATATATATATATATATATATATATATATATATATATATATATATGTAGTATCTCACAAAAGTGAGTACACCCCTCACATTTTCATAAATATTTGATTATATCTTTTCATGTGACAACACTGAAGAAATGACACTTTGCTACAATGTAAAGTAGTGAGTGTATAGCTTGTATAACAGTGTAAATTTGCTGTCCCCTCAAAATAACTCAACACACAGCCATTAATATCTAAACTGCTGGCAACAAAAGTGAGTACACCCCTAAGTGACAATGTCCAAATTGGGCCCAATTAGCCATTTTCCCTCCCCGGTGTCATGTGACTTGTTAGTGTTACAAGGTCTCAGGTGTGAATGGGGAGCAGGTGTGTTAAATTTGGTGTCATCGCTCTCACACTTCCTCATACTGGTCACTGTAAGTTCAACATGGCACCTCATGGCAAAGAACTGTCTGAGGATCTGAAAAAAAAGAATTGTTGCTCTACATAAAGATGGCCTAGTCTATAAGAAGATTGCCAAGACCCTGACACTGAGCTGCAGCACGGAGGCCAAGACCATACAGCGGTTTAACAGGACAGGTTCCACTCAGAACAGGCCTCGCCATGGTCGACCAAAGAAGTTGAGTGCACGTGCTCAGCGTCATATCCAGAGGTTGTCTTTGGGAAATAGCATAGCTGCAGAGGTTGAAGGGGTGGGGGGTCAGCCTGTCAGTACTCAGACCATACGCCACACACTGCATCAAATTGGTCTGCATGGCTGTCGTCCCAGAAGTAAAGATGTCCTCTTCTAAAGATTATGCACAAGAAAGCCCACAAACAGTTTGCTGAAGACAAGCAGACTAAGGACAGGGATTACTGGAACCATGTCCTGTGGTCTGATGAGACCAAGATAAACTTATTTGGTTCAGATTGTGTCAAGCGTGTGTGGCGGCAGCCAGGTGAGGAGTACAAAGACAAGTGTGTCTTGCCTACAGTCAAGCATGGTGCTGGGAGTGTCATGGCCTGGAGCTGCTGCCAGCACTGGGGAGCTACAGTTCATTGAGGGAACCATGATATATATATATATATTATTTAGTTTCTCGGGTCAACATGAGATGAAGGGCCTCTTCTCTTGTAATTTTTTAAATAAAAATGGTTAAATGTAGTTAGTTAGTTACAGTTACAGCTTTTATGGATGCTCAAAGCACTGTACGTAGTATGGGTGGGGGATCTCCTCAACCACCACCAGCGTGTAGCATCCATCTGGAGGATGTGGCGGCAGCCATAGTGCGCCAGAACTTCCACCACACACCAGCTATTAGTGGAACGGAGAGAGCCCATTCAGAGATGGGGATTATTAGGGGCCATGATAGAGAAGGTCCAATGGGGGAATTTCACCAGGGGTATAACCCTACTCTTTTAGGATAAGTGTCCTGAGATTTTTAATTACCACAGAGAGTCAGGGACCACAGAGTTTAAAAGGTCATCCAAAAGACAATGCTGTTTTTACAGTATAGTGTCACTATATCAGGGCATTAGGCCCCAGACAGACCAAGCACCCCACACTGGCCTCACTAACACCTCTTCCCACAGCAACCTTAGTTTTCCCCAGGAGGTCTTCAATCCAGGTACGCCAGGCTCAATCCTGCTTAGCTTCATTGGAAAACCAGATGAGAACTGAAGAGAGATATGGCTTTGGCCAATGCAGGAGCTCAATGTAGGATCCTAATATAGGATCCAAATGTAAGCCCCTAATGTAGGATCTTTGGCTTTAATGAGGTTCTTTGGCTTGGCCTTGTGTGAAACCATACAACAGAGCATTTTTAAAGCTATTTAGAAATCTATGAACCATTACATATCCAAAGAACACTTGAGCAACACAGTTTATTGTTTTATTTTAATTTTTTTATTATTATTTTTTTTTTACAAGATTGTGTTCTCTTTTCCTTACATTATTCTCCACTGTTCTTCTGTTTATGTTCATGTTGGCCCCTTCTTCCTCCAACCTGAAGGATCCAAATGAGAATTCTGTATGTGGATCTCTTTTGGAAGGGGATGCAAGGGAATGCCATTTCACTGGAATGGAAGGACTATAGGACCCCTCTTGTAAAACTGTCATGCCTAGTTTCTATAATTTTTTCAGATTAAGATGTCTAGTATTTTAATCCCATTAATGAGATTTAAGGTATGCTCACACATACAGCAATTTTATCAATGCAAGTTTGTCTATCGCTGTACTATGCAGTAGCTAGTAGGTGTTCCTACTACTGGTTGCCACAGTAACATTTCTCAGTGGGTGGCGCAACTAACAGCACTTTTGACAACAAACCAGTTTTCTTGCCGCTAAAATTAAACATTCTGGAGGGAGAGTGTTTGCATATATAATTCACCATTTTCAAAGATTTTCAACATTTTCAAGGAGAAGCAGTGTGTGCTATTTGTCATTGAGGCCAAAAAGCATCAAAAGCGCAAGCGCCATCTGTTTGGGTCCACGAAGAAATTTGGACTCGCAGGCAGCCTGGAAGATCACAGATCACATGTGCTCTACTGTCTTCACTCCCATTGGTCATTGCTACACCAAGTCAGTCCAAATTTGCATAAAGTTAAACTTTTCTCAACTTTGTCACGCCCACGTCTAGTCGCTGTCGCTCATGTCAGAAGTTGCAAAATTGAAAATGAATGGTCTCTGATCGTTTTATCGCTGCGAGTTGCTGTATGTGTGAATGTACCTTTATTTACCAAGTTATATTAAAAGAATACGTTTCCAGGATAACTTCAGATTCACAGCAACCCAGACCAGGATAAAACGGTTACTGAAAAAGAATGAATGAATTATCAGCAAAAATGTAGAAATTGGTAACTGGAAAAATCTTTGCTTTGTTTTAAAATTAGCCAACTAACTGCTCCATATTGGTTTTTTTTCTCTGTCCAGCTAGATTGTTGCCATTCACCAGGGTAAGTTCTTTTCAACCTACCATCCACCCTTGGTTTCTTTTTATAGTTGAATCACTTGCTCCAACATCACAACTGCTACGAGAGTATATCACGCCTCAAGTGAGCAGAAAGTCTGAACAAAGAAGCTGCTTGTAGATGCAAGTAGAAAACAGAGAGGGTTTCTGCTTTTCCCTTATGGCCTACAATGTTCAGGAATTTCTCACTTGGCCACAAGAAGCCATGATTTTTGCATTTAGAACAATGTTGAGATTGTCCAGATTGTCCCAACTCTCTTCATACTCCCTTTCTCTCTTTCTCTCGCAGGCTCTCTCTCCCTCTCTCTCGTTGTGCCTCTGTCCAATTTTCACATTTCCTCCCCCACATTATCACCTTCACATGCAATTCTCTGGCACTGAGAGCCAATTTGTAATAGCATTTATCTCTTTGCATAACAAAATGACAGAATAAGTATGCTGGTTGTTTTTGGGAAGTATATGTGCTAGGTGGCAATCAGTGCCAAAATGATTTCAGCTGTATTTCATGTAGTTTAATCAGAATCACATAAAACAACAAATCTGTGTGTGTTCAGCATGTAATAACAACAGCATTTGTACTAAACATTTCAACGTAAACTTTACAAAGGAGTCATGAGACTACATTTTTAAAAAATGTATGCTTCTCCTAATAAGCACGGTGTACTTCACGAGCCAGTATGCTAGCAGACTAGCATACCAGCATATTACCTCCAAAAACAGCAATGGCTTAGTTCAACACCAAGCAGCAACTGGAAGACTTCACATTTTTTTAAGGTCTGGTATATGGGAGCACTTTTGAATATGAGCACTTGAATGTATGAGAGCTATGCGACTTGGACAGCACATCTAGCTAACAGCATAATATTTAAAATATATATATATTTTAATAGTCCTGTGCTTCAGACACACCCCCTTAAGTCACACCAGTGAAAGCTTAGCCATGTCTAATTTTGTTACTGCTAAGAGTCTGAAGAGTCTGGATCATGCTGTCATTAAGTTTATAAAACGCTCTTGCTGTTAATTACTAGTAGTTAATTATTGCACTTTTATAATGTTGGATGGTTTAATCAAATGGACATATTCAAGCGCATATTCACACAATGCCTATTGAAAATGCATCAAAATAGGATACAACCATATCGTATTGTAGCGAATTTCAATTGTGTGTAGAGTTACACTACTAGAAAAAGTGTGTGCTTTATTAATAATCAACAGATTTCTTCATTATCAGTATCTGAGGAGGAGGAGGAGTCAGGCTCCAGGCTATTATCTTCTTATGGTGGACATCATTGCACTCATCCCTTCAAAAAAATGGAGACAGTAGTATGCATCACCTTTATTTAGATTTTGCAGCATATGAACTCCCACACACGTACAGAAATAGTCTGAAAGGCTCATACACAAACCTATAGAAAAACATTCCTTTCAGACAAAGGATTTACACAGATAAAACAGATTATACAATGGATCTAAATAGAAAAATAAATAAATCAATCAATAAAATGTGGTTTAAAACACACCTGCCTGCTTAGCAGTGAAAGATTGGCAAAAGTGAATAGGTCACATTAGAATATATTTACAATCTCAGGAACGAGTTGCTTTAGGCCTGTCAGTATGCTCTGTGTGACAGTATACACAAAACGAACAGGACCATCATATCATATCAACATTTCTTGGAAAAGTTTCAAATGATTTCTTATGCATAAATACATAGTTCATTGCCACCATGCACATGCATTTCACTACTCATTAATATATATACATTCCCACAATTAACCATATATCGTATGTAGGCATAGCTTTAAATGGTACCTGAAAAACCTCCAACATTTTGCTAGTATCACTCAGAAACACGTAAATAACAATGGACACAGGCTGCCTGAAGGGCAGGGGTGCAAAAACTAAAAAGAACACTTTGTACACAAAGTGCGGCCCTGAGACGACAGATTTCCCAGCATGTAGAGGGCACTTCAACTCATTTTCTCACATGTAGGAAAACCTATAGGGTACTGCATATTTTGGTCCATTGGAATGACATCTATTAAGGCATTTTTATCATGTTTCCTCTGCATCACATATTGTCCACTAGAAGGGCATTCTAGAGGGCACTTTGTCACATTTTCTTGTGTGTAGCAGCACCTATAGTGCACTTCAACATGTTTTTTGCCACTTTAAAAGTCCTACTTTATCACTACATGCACCTTAGAGGGCACTTTGACTGCATTTTTACATTTTTATTTACCAAAGGGACACCAAGAGGAAAATTATATTTTGGTGTGTATATCATTTTTTTTTAATTTAATTCAATGTGCATGAACAAATTCACCTTTTCAATGCCTTTTATGGGATATAAACATAATCATGTACTAATTACCACTTAAATGAATTACTTTCATGATTTCAAACATTTACCCCTAGATTTAACAATCCCTGAAATAACACACACCTTAGTTTTTCACTAGTGTTAATTTCGTCAGCATTTGATATAATTTAGTCTTAGTCCTGTGGCAAATGGTCTTGATAGTTTTTATCATATTTAGTCAACCTTATCCTGATTTTTTAAGGCGAAACACTGCGGGTGAATAGGTGAAAATTTTTGATGTGAAGATATTATCATCAAACTTTACCAATAAATTATATACATTATTACAACTATTTCTTGCATTACAACTTTTATGAGGAAAAAAAAAGTTTAGATATGCAAATAAGATACTATCTCATTAAATATGTGCTTATTTACACTCAAAACCAAAAATGTAGATATTGAAAAAAATTATATTTAATTTTTAAAAAATTTCATTTTAACAACATATCAGAGTTAAAAGTTTTTGCAGAACAGATTTTGGATAGCTCATTTTTTTTTTTTTTTTATAAAATCTCAGAAATGACCTTGAAACTTCCTTAGCAAATGAAATTCTGTCTCCTGTGGTCGATTAGCCTGTAGTTTCTCACTGTTGGTGAGCTCTAGAAAGGGAATGACCATATTTAGACTGTCTTCACTCCTATTGGAAGTCGTCCATCCAAATTTGCATAAAGTTTAACGTTTCTCAACTTTGTCATGCCCACATCTAGTTGCCAACGGTCGCTGTCGCTGGAGGTTGCCAGCTCTCATTGAAAATGAATGGTCTCTGGTTGCTTTGTCGATGTGAGTCGCTGTATGTGTGAATGTAGGCTTTACTACATTTAGTCACACCCACAAAGCCCATAAAAGGCTTATCTCAAAGAGAGCTGAAAATGACTAAACAAAATGATGACTTAACATTGAAAGAGCGCCTCCTAAGTACAGAGAGCACTAAATGTTCCAGTAAAGCACACAATTAGACACACAAAAACACTCACTCCGGTTATAGGGCGATATTTGATTTGTTCTAATTGAATAACTAGTCACATTTGTCTTCATTTATGTATTTGATTGCACAATTCTCGTGTAAATGCCCCTGCGAATGATTTACCAACAAATTCATTCATATCCAGCCTAATAAACACGGCCCACTGTGTACACCTTCTCCTTTTCATTCTTTCTCTTTCTTGCCCTCTATACCCCTTTTTTCCTCTTCCCCACTATCTCAGATAACCTGTCATTGAGTGGAATTTGCTTTCAGAGTAAACAGCTTTGAGTGGCTTCTTTAGGACAGTGAGCAAGCAAAACAATCTCCACCAGCTCTTCAGCGAACTGCTATGAAATCATCGGCTCCTGCAGCAAGCACTTAAAAACACTCCAAAACACAATTACATAAGCTCGCATCTAAAGCGTTCATTAGAAATAATGAATATTACTTTCTAAGCCTGTTCATATAATAACCTCTGTGTGTTTTGGTATAATATCGAACTGATTTACATTCATATTGATATTTGTTTGTTTACCAGATGGTCTTATTAAGAGTGATTAAGAAGAAATAGCCATTGCTCATGGCTTTAAATGATCAGACATATGATGCATTCCATATTCATAGTGATGTAAAAACTCGATCCTTCTTTTCCATTATTTACTGGTGAGAGAGAGAGAGAGAGAGAGAGAGAGAGAGAGAGAGAGAGAGAGAGAGAGAGCGCGCGAGCGAGAGAGAGCTCAAAAAGTACAGATTGTCAAATGGATATTCTGATGCTGGTGAACAAGTAAAGTAACAGAAATATGTCTTTCTTAAGGCCTGATAAAAACTCTTTCTAACCATTACATGTCGATTTTGGCTGAGTCTGTCCTCACTCTAGCCTCAGATTCCTGTTTTTGGCTGACAGGAGTGGAAGCTGATGTGTTGTAGCACATCCACCTCATGGTTTGATGTGTTGTTCATTCTGAGATGCTTTTCTGCTTAGCACAGTTGTAAAGAATGGTTAATTGAGTTACTGTAGCCTTCCTGTCACCTCACACTGACAAGGCGTTTCTGCCGGCACTGCTACTCATTGAAAAAGAAGAAGAAGGGAAAATAGTAATCTTAAATAATCTAATAGTCTAATCTAATTTAATAGTAATGGTGTGAAAAACAAAACACATCCAATATTGTCTTTCAATAATAGCCATAATTGTCAATTATAAACACTGTGCTAACATCCTGGTTACACCCTCAACACAAACTACAGTACAAATAGTAGGCTGTGTCTAAATAGTACATAACCTATGGTCAAGTAAGGGTAGAAAATATAATAAAAATATAATTAAAATATCACATCACGATATTTCCAGACATTTTTATGATACACAATATGTATCACGATATATAGGTTAGGTACCTGTCAACAAAACAGGAGCATTGCATAAAAAATATCTGCAATGTGTACAAAAAATTATTTAAATTACTGAGAAGGATAGAAAATTATAATAAAATTATAATAAAGGTACATGACAGAATTTGAACATCAAATCAGCTGCTTCCAGTCAGAATTTGATCGATATATATTTTTTAAATGTGTAAAAAAAGAAAAAAAAATGAAAAGGGTACCTGTGATATCTATTTATTATACACTCTAAAAAACACTGGGTTAAAAACAACCCAAATTGGGTTATTCTTAACCCAACGGCTGGGTAAACATAGGACCGAACACATTTTGGACTAAACTATGAAAATTAATTGTTTTTCAACCCAAAGAATGGTTTCATTTTTTACAAGACCTCTGGGTTAATTTTATTTCATAAATGGGTTCATATTTTCAGGGTTATTTTTACCCTTTGAAAATATCAAATATACCACATTATAAACAAAGATGTCAACTTGGTATCTCCCTTATTTATACACAAGAAGGTGTTCAGAAATGTATTTCTAAAGCTGCTAATGTGGTATTTATATACAGACACTGAAGTAAATGACAAATAAGTCATATATTTAAGATGAAAACGTCAGATTTTGATCAAAGGATACGTTTAAAAGATCCAAAAAACTGAGTAACGAACTTACAATCCAGTGGGCATTACAAACAAGTAAGCCAAAGCTAACGAAGCTAGCGGTAAACTGGACTGTTATCGCACATTTTTGTTTTATCTAGTGTACAGTAATGGTTTTAAGGATAAATATATTGATACGAACCTTGTTTCTCCAAATAAATGTAACAGTCTGTCTGTGTGAAAACAGCTACCTCCACCTGAGGAGAATTCAAACTGGCCGCACTGAGTTGATTTGACTCAAGGCTGAGGTGCCGGGGTGGGGGAGGTGTGCATTGATTCAACTGTCAGTGAAAATGACCCAGCCATTAACCCAGCGGTTGTGTTACACAAAACTACCCAAAAACTACACACAAATGAGAAAATAAACCAATTAAATGTCCCAAAATGCTCAACCCAGCGTTTTGGTAAAAAAAAAAATTAAAGATCGGGTAAAGTGCAAACCAATTGAGCTCTGAACTATATGACCAAAAGTTTGTGGACACCTGACCATCACCATTATATGTGCTTGTTGAACATCCCATTCCAGAGTCAGTCCCCTTTGGTGTTATAATAACCTCCAATCTTCTGGGAAGGCTTTCCATTAGATTTTGGAGCGTGGCTGTGGGGATTTGTGACCATTCAGGCACAAGAGCATTAGTGAGGTCAGGCACTGATGTTCGGTGAGTAGGCTTGGGCCACAGACATCATTCTGATTCATCGCAAAAGGTGTCCAGTTGAGGTCAGGGTTTTATGCAGGTTACTCGAGTTCTTCCACTCCATCCTTGGCCAAATATGTGTTCGTGGAGCTCACTTTGTGCATAGGGGCATTGTCATGCTGGAACAGCTTTGAGATGTTAGCGTCAGTAAAATTGTAATGCTACAGCATATAAAGAGATTCCAGACCAGGATTCTTGAAACTTCTCCACGAAGGGCTGGTGTGGCTAAACAGGAGGTACACGTGATAATTAATTGGAGACCAAGATGCATAAACTGGTTAAACGTGTGGAATCAGGTGAAGCTCCTGCTTGGTATTAATCGAAACCTGTAGCCTTACCAGCCATTTGTGGATGAGATTGGAGACCCCTGTTCTAGACAACTGTGTGCTTCCAACTTTGTGGCAAAAGTTTGGTGAAGGCCCACATAAGGGTGTGATGGGCAAGTGTCCACATTTAGTGTCATACAGTGACACTAAATGTGTCACTATATGACATATAGTGTCATATCTTTTATCTGGCTATGTCTTGTATTATATTTTATCACAAAGGTGTATGCGGCAATTTAGAATAAAGCTTTAAAAGCTGCATCAGTGGCTATCAAGGTTCAATAATGTAACATAATCTATTTTTAAAGGTATAATATATTCTCGTTTCCAAGTGAAAGATACATACTAAAGCTAGAAAAGATGCACTTTCAATTGTACCATCCCAGCAACAGAAAAAAGTACAGTTTGGTACCTTCATGTCTGAGAGTGTATGTCATGCTGCCCACAGACTGAGCTGAGCGATCACGCCGTTGAATAATGAAAAATAATCTGGATGATGAAACCTTTACAGACGTTTCAGAGCTGCACTCCTCGGAACCATTTCCTCAGATAACGCATATTAACCCCGGGATTGGCACTGCGTAAAGCGTTTGGGACGTAGCCTCTGTTTCTATAGGGACCTGATAGCAGGTAATGGGACCGTAATGAGACGCGGCTGCTTTACGCGCGAGGAAATTCAGCGATTTGAATGGCAAAGTACCTCCAAGACCGGAGTGAGTTGTTTCTGAAATGTCTTAGGAAACGTTTCATTACTTCGTAATGTTATCAAGCGTGGTCAGGGAGCGCAGCACTGAATGGAAATCCATAAGTGCGTATCTCCAAATGCTCAGCTTATGACATGGTGATATAGTGTATTAACATGTAATAGCATTTACCATAGCGAATGGGATAACGTGGCGAAGAATATGTGCTCGTGCATTCGTGCAGTAGTATATAGCCTACTATGTGATTGCAATTGGCGTCGATTATTCGAGGTTTTCTTTACAAAAAGCGTTCAAAGTGTGAAATCAAGTCCTGCACCATCTATTTGCTTCCGCCCATTCTCTCTCTCTCTCTCTCTCTCTCTCTCTCGTTGCACATACAAGCGCATAACCTGAAGTGACATGCCAGCTCCAACACTCCCACATTCGCCTTAAGCGAAACGCAAGACATAAGCGACGTCCACGAAAAGAAAAGAAGGAGCATTCCAGCCAGCTACAGAACCCCCCCTCCATCCCTCCTAAAAAGGTGCGCTAAGAGTTGGAAAAATATCTTGTATATCCAGGATTATTACTTGCACTGGGTTTTACTGGGTCAGAATGCCTGGGCATGGGTGGACAGAGCGCGCAAGCGACGACGCAGACGAGAGAAACAGTTCCGTCTTCCATAATTCGGCGCAAACTGTGGACCGTGGACACAATGTTTAGATGGAATAAAACTGAATGGAACACGCGGGCTTGGATGGAAGCAATGGGTGACTTCGAGCAAATGTATCAAGAATGGATATAGCGGACGCGAGTTTTCCGGTGTTCAACTCCTCCGCGAACGGCACGAGCGCGCCCATACTAACTCCACACTCGCGCTGCGCGGCCGCCTTCATCATCCTCGTGGTCACCGTCATCATTCTGGTCACCATCGTAGGGAACGTGCTTGTAGTGGTGGCCGTGTTCACAAGCCGCGCTTTGCGCGCACCTCAGAACCTCTTCCTGGTGTCACTGGCGTCGGCGGACATCCTGGTGGCCACGCTGGTCATCCCGTTCTCTCTAGCCAACGAAGTGATGGGCTACTGGTACTTCGGCAGCACTTGGTGCGCGCTCTACCTGGCGCTCGACGTGCTTTTTTGCACCTCGTCAATCGTGCATCTGTGCGCCATCAGCCTTGACCGCTACTGGTCGGTAACGAGCGCCGTGAGCTACAACCTGAAGCGCACGCCGCGGCGCGTCAAGACCATGATAGCCGCCGTTTGGCTCATCTCAGCCGTGATCTCATTCCCACCGCTTGTCATGACCAAGCACGACGAGCTCGAGTGCCTGCTAAACAACGATACGTGGTACATCTTGGCGTCATGCGCCGTGTCTTTCTTTGCACCAGGCCTCATCATGGTATCCGTGTATTGCAAGATCTACAGAGTGGCCAAACAAAGGGCCGCCACCGTGTTTGTGGCCAAAGCCATCATGGCGCGCCAGCCTTCACTCTCCGAGACGGGTTTTGTTCGCAAAGGAAGGTCCGAAGCGACTAGTCCGAGTGTGTGCGGCTCTAAAGAGCAAAACCAAGGTGAGCTGGACGCCATCGATCTGGAAGAGAGCTGCGTCTCCAGTGCGCGCTCGGCCAAAAGTGGCAAAGTGGAAGTCGCGTGCGTGTGCGCACGTGCTAAGCTGGACGGACGTGCGTCGGAAGTGTGTGAGCATGAGCCGGTGAATCGTGTCCGACAGAGCTCTATGTCCAAAGCCAAACTGGCTCAGATGCGCGAGAAACGCTTTACTTTCGTATTGGCTGTGGTTATGGGTGTCTTTGTGCTCTGCTGGTTTCCGTTTTTCTTCACGTACAGCCTTCATGCCGTGTGCAGGGAGAGCTGCACCATCCCTGACACGCTGTTTGACCTCTTTTTCTGGATCGGCTACTGCAACAGCTCAGTGAACCCTATCATTTACACTATTTTTAACCGAGACTTTCGGAGAGCGTTTAAAAAGATCATATGCCACACTAAGTGAAAGCCTGAATGTAGATTATTATTGATCCCAATGGCAACTGGTGCACACTTGTACCTGTTGCCCCAGCAGAGAGTGAGTGAGTGTGTGTGTGTGTGTGTGTGTGTGTGTGTGTGCGCGGCGCATGCGTGCGTGCGTGCGTGTGTTGATGTGTAAATACTGTAAGGAACTCCATTTGCTTTTACATATATTCTCTGTTTACATATATAGATAAAGATGCTGAGATTTCAACATTATAAAATACTGAATACTGAATACGGATGCACAGTAAAGTCTCCAGTGTTTATGTAAGAATAGCTGGACACAAATGATTAGCGTTTTGCTGCGAATGCAGCTGTATGAGGGATTGACAGGTCCAACAAAACATCCAGAAAAAATGCCTTTCTGGTTAGGCAAAAAATTATTCATGCTTTCATGCTTTAAATGAAATGATTCCTGCTATTTGTTTGAATGGATTTTGGTACAAATAAATCTATATCAGATATACCAGTGGTTTTCAACCAGGCGGGCATGCCCTGGGGTGGGGGTGGAGAGAATGTGCATAAATGAAAAACCCCGCATTCCCTCTCCCTCTGCATTTTCTTTATGCTGGGGAGAGGCGGAGCTTAGCCGGCCTTTTATCTAGCTGTCAGTGCAGACCAGTGTTGCCAACTTAACGATTCTTCAGACCATTTAGAAACTTTTGTTTTGCTTAAAAAAAGCGCCTAGCGACAAATCTAGCGACTTTTTGGACAAACGTTATCAACTTTTCAAACGTCTCCAGTACTGTCCTGCAAGTACAAGGTCTTGCTTTCCCGCTGCACTCACACCTCTCTCTGTGTCTGCTCTGTTCAGCGAGTGTCTGAGAGCCGGAGATTTAACAATGTCATGGATAACGAGACCCGCCCTTCATCCCAATTTGCATCATTCATATGTGAATGTTTTTAGAATGCAAGTTGAATGTAATGCAACATGTTTTACATGTAAAATAGTACATGTTATTACAGCCTAGTTCTCTTGTTCAAAATCGTAAGTGTTCAGAAACATTTTTGATCATTCATGTTCCATACCTGTCCCTTATATAGTTTTATAAAAGTCATAAAACTATGAAACTATTAAATGACTTTTTATAAAAGTCATTTAACTATTAGTCAAAAAAAATTACAAGTTATGAAAAGTAATTAGAAAAAGTACAAAAACACAAAAGCAAAAGTCTATCTATCTATCTATCTATCTATCTATCTATCTATCTATCCATCTATCTATCCATCTATCTATCTATCTATAAAAAACAGATTATAGATAGATAGATAGATAGATATATTTTATGTAGAATAGATAATCATTATCCAATATCTCCTCCAATTCGGGAGGGGGGGGGGGGGGGGGGTGGTGTCACATGATAGGGGAGGCCTGGGGGCGCTTTGGTTACAAAAGGTTGAGGACCTCTGAGATATAACATGAGCTTTGTACTTCAGTTCCTTTTGAATACATCAGCTTTGTTAAAGCAAAAAATAACAACAACACCAACAACCAACCATTATTATGGCTTGAAATAATGAACACAGATTCATTGGATTTTTAGTGAATAGAGGACATGTTTTCATTTTATTGTTTATCTACAGAGCTCTAAACGTGAAACTAACAATAACTAGCAACAACTTAAATGCTAATTATTGTCATGAGTAAACAATGCTGACTTTATACGTCCAATATTTTTGCACCTAATAAGCTAGATTCAGTTCAGTTTGGAAAATGGCTCCGTCTAAAATGTGTGTGCGCGTGGGGGGGGGGGGGGGGGGGGGGGATTGGTGCAATAGAAAAGCGTTTACACTATTCTCAGGGGATTGTGAGTCCAAGTCCTGAGGACGCCGCAGCCATCCGGGAGCCATCTGAGCAACAATTGCCTGTGCTTTCTGGGTGGGAGGGATGTTGTACTCTCTCCATTGTCAGTAACAGCGACACCAGCTTGTGTATGTAGAAGAGGGCAGATTTCACTTTCCTCAGACTGTGTTATGCTGCCCTGTGATGTAGAATGTGCCGCAATTAGAAAAGATAAGGTTGGCTGGCTTCACGTTTGATAGTTGTCGTATGATAGGAAAAATTATCAAAAGTCTCTATTAAGCCTACATTAGGTCCATATGTATGATATGAATGTAATGTTATATATGTGAAATGACAAATGTGAATTCTACCTTAGCTCATAAAATAACATGGAAAACAAGTCTTTGAAGATGCCACATTTTCTCGGAGTATCCTTCCCACATTTCTGTCGTTTTTTTGTTTTTCTTTTGAACTCATCATAAAAGCTTCTTTTCACGAGTCTTACCAAGTATAAGCATTAAAGATGTATCACAAGGTCTGTAAAAAAAAAGGATAAAACGGGTACACACACTCACACACACACACACACACACACACACACTCACACACACACACACAAATCTTCTAGTATAGGCAAAGGAAGTAAGCCTATTTAATTTCTGAATTAAATTAATTTATGCGTGGCAAATGAAAGGAATCCTGTGGCTCTCTGGCAGACATTCTGGTGGCATTGTTTGGGCCTACACATCTGTCATGTCCCCTAACATGGAAGGGTCACTGCAAATTGTTCTGACTGATCACCTTTATCCTGTGATGAAACATTTCTATAATCCTGATTTTAGTGGTCTCTTCCAGGATGACTCCATAGGGCACAAGCACACTGAATGTTTGGATGAAGATGAAAAGGGTCGTATGCTAAAAGGATATTTGTGACCTGTTTGTGTTTCATTTTATGCTTGTAGTTTTTAAATTGGGGGAATAAACGTCTAAATAATGTCTGTCCCAGCAATTAGTTTGTATTCAGTGAATGTTCACTTGGTAAAAATATGCAACAATATCTCAAAGAGAATACTGCTAATATGCCTAATCGACCACTTATTTCTATAGGGAACATTATAATAGCAAATGCAACCGCAAAATTAGCACTTGGCCCAGAGCATATATAAAGGTATAGGTACTAAAGGGATTTAGAAAGCAGAGAAATGTTCGTTGGGTGCACAAGCTTTAAAATAAAAGTTCCAAAAAAAAAAAGAAGCCAAAGAAGAACCATTTTTGTTTCAATATAAAGAGCTACAGTATATTGGGTTTTTGATCCATAATTCTTTAGTCATTTTGTCTAAATAATAATTTTCCACAACAAAAGATCCTTCCACATAACCAAATCCATCAATCAAAAGGTTCTTTAGGAAACCAAAAATTGGTTCTTCTATATTAGGACCATTCTTTTAGCAAGGATATATTACCTTTTTAATCAGACAATCATCTTACTTCACTCTAAAATACACTGGGTTAAAAACAACCAAAATTGGGTTATTTTTAGCCCAACGGCGGAGTAAATATAGGACCGAACACATTTTGGGTTAAACTAATCCATCAAGTTGGGTTGTTAATGTTAACCCAGCAAATTAGTTGTTTTTCAACCCAAAGGATAATTTCATTTCATTTCATTTCATTTCATTTCATTTATTTATTTATTTATTATTATTATTTTTACAGAAATCCTAGATTAATTTTATTTCATAAATGGGTTAATATTTTCAGGGGTATTTTTTCCCTTTGAAAATGCAAAAATATACAACATTATAAACAAATATGTCAACATGGTATCTCCTTTATTTATACACAAGAAGGTGTTAAGAAATGTATTGCTAGAGCTGCTAAAATCATATCATGATTTTTAATGTTTTCCTTTTGTTTGGGTGTGTAATGTATATGAAGAAGAAGAAGAAGAAGTAGAAGCCTTTATTTGTCACATATACATTACAGCACAGTGAAGTTCTTTTCCACATATCCCAGCTTGTTAGGAAGCTGGGGTCAGAGCACCTGGTCAGCCATGATACGACACCCCTAGCAGAGCAGAGAGGGTTAAGGGCCTTGCTCAAGGGCCCAACAGGGGCAGCTTGGTGGTGCTGGAGCTTGAACCCCAACCTTCTGATCAGTAACCCAGAGCCTTTACCATTGAGACACCACTGCCCTGTTTGTGCATGTATAAGAGCTGCAAATTCACAAAGCTCATAGTCTCCCCCAAAGGGATATATTTTTTCTAACAGAGAACCCATCCCCAGACCTTTCCAAAACACCAAGTCCAGATGTTATTTCTGTAACACGTCTACATCACAGTGTGCACTATTTAATCCCACCCAAACGCAGCCACGAAGAAAGAAGGTGAGGCTTCAGTTAATTCACGCGCCATGTCGCGGAGACGCTGTGTGTTTCAGTGCGAAAGCAAAAACCCTTTGTTTAGCCTTCCGAAAACTGACAAAATTAGGAAACAATGGTTGCTGTCTATTTAAAACGCTTTCCACAGCAGTATAACCCAAAAGTTTGCTTTTGCTCAGCACATTTTACAGAAGGCAACTTCCTGAACCTGGGCGAGTACAAGACAGGCTACACATAAAAGCTACTCCTGAAAAATGGGGCAGTATCTTCTATTGACTGTTCAAATGTGCAGTTTTGTGTTTTGTGTGGCTCAGTTGTAGACCTCTGCTAACATGCTAGGTAAAGTTTGTTAAGTTGCCTCAGTTTTGTAAGTGCTTGTTTGTATGTTGGTGGTCTGACAGAGACCACCAACATTTTAAGAGTGTTTTTTAGAGTGTTCCCAGCATTTTTAAAGTGTTGCTTGTGAAAAATCTTTGAAACTTAAAAATAAAACATCAGGGTGACATCATCACCACCTGCTGTTCAAAATCTGCCCCAAAATGAAGAGTTTCCTCTTTGAATGTCACACCCCATAGAGAATCCGACACAAAATACTTAATAAATGCTTCAGCACGGCTGCTCGTTTATAGCCCTGACCCTAAAAAACACACACACAGAGAGAGAGAGAGAGAGAGAGAGAGAGAGAGAGAGAGAGAGAGAGAGAGAGAGAGAGAGAGTAAATTTAGCATTGGAAACAGTATGAGACAGAGAGAAGAGGCAGCTGGTTCACATGCAGAGCATGAATAAAGTGCTGGGAACAGGCAGAAAGTGTCACATGAGAGCATATATGCCCTGCTTTTCCTGAGAGAGACAGAAGGAGGTCAGGCTGAGGAGGATGACCGGTTGATGTGTTACACTAATCGGATGAGGAGCAGCATTGAGTGGTAAAGCCATTCAGAGAGAGGATGCACTCTACCCTCTCTTTATAATAAATCAGAAACAAAACACTTTCTCCCAATTATCCTGTAGACCTGGGTCTGGGATAATGAGCCAGCACTGAAATGTACGCTTTGAACATAGGATTAGAAAACAAATGATCTGATGGAAACAATTTCCAGAACTGAGCTTTCTGATACTAAACTACTGTGTACTGACCTTCATTTCTGAGTGTTAATGAGCCTTGGGAAATTATTGACTGATGTTAAAGTCAGACATTTTTCTTGGTATGAGATAATAATTAATTAGGTGTGACTTTTCCAGCAAATATAACCTGGCTATTTATAGCATTGTTAGGTTCCTTCTTCATTAAACTACAAAGAGCTCTGTTTCACGATTTGAAAATAAATCAATCAATCAAAAGACCACAAAGAGCTTAAGTACACTCCATGAAAAATATCCAAGAGATCTTTGGATAGATAAAGTCTCTAAGCTTCCTGTCTTATAGGGAAAGACTTGGTTTAAAGATAGTTAAAATTAATATTTGTATTTTTTTAACAGCAGACATTGTCACAAAGCAGCTTTACAGAAATCCAGATGTAGATTAAAATGGATAGTTTCGGGTCTAAAATCTGATAAACTGAGCCATGTTTGAAGCTGTTAAAAATCCTGGATATGCACACACCAGTGACCACATCACAATAATTGAATTCTGTATTATACCACAGCGTGGGTGAATTCTCAAATTTGATTATTCAGAAGGTGTGCTTTATTTTTGTATAACAGCACGGCTTGGACAGTAGTTCCAGCTACTTGGCTAGTCATAATACGGTATTGTTTGTATAGTAATAGCTTGTGCACAGGGACTTGTACGCTGGACACAAAAAATTCTTGTTGTTTAACAAAGAAAAACAGATAATCATTGATGGAGTTGTGTTATCATTGTTAGGTGACATTTATTTAACATTCATGGAGGAAGCCTCAATTGTCAGTGCTTTGTAACAGTCACAGTGAGGTGGCAAGTTTTGCAGTGCTTTGTAAAATTTTGAGCATCACAGTCTTTATGATTAAAGCAACAGTTCTTATGTAGAAATGTACATGATTACATAGAAATGTTACATAGAAATGTTCTAGATGAAATTATCCACTGACGTAAGGGGCAAACTGTTATTGGGAAGTGTAAATATTTGGGGTGTCCATCTGGAACTATCCACAGCAGCAGAGAATCAGTCCCAAATGCAGAAAGCTCTAAGAAGATGTCAAGGATTCATGGATCAGGCTGGTTTGGAGGGCCAGAGGAGCCACAGCAATAGAAGTAGAAAAATCATCCCTACATTGAATATATGACAAGCGATAATTATTACAATAGCCTAAAGCACAGGATTGAGAAATTTGCAAGGGGAGAAAATAGTCGCTTCAAGCAGTTACAATAGAAATCACTCAAATACGTCATGGCAACAAAGGGAAAGAGAATTACAATAACCCAGTGGGCTGCAAATGAAATCCATTACATTACAAAACCCAAATATGACTGTTCTGATAAGTACAAATCTGGTAGAATCCTCATTTGATTTCATTTATCCATTTCATAAACCCCTCAGGTTGTTCATCCTCTTCTAGATTTCCTTTATTGTAATTATAAGAAATGAGAGATGATGAGAAATGGTTTGGCCTAACACTAAAGTAAAGAATAGCTCAGCATGAAGCTAGGTGGATTAATTTTTAATAACAATATATCCAGAAGTGGGTTTTTTTTCCTCTTAAACCACAGCACTTTCCCAGTGAACAACACATTGTATTTCTAACTATTTATAGTTACATTTATTGTTGTGGAATGTCCATAAGACAAGTTAGTTCCTGTTATCACTTACATTATAGCAGCTATAAACAGTCGTACCCTCATCAACCTCCTCTCTATACTGAAGATAAAAAAAAAAACCCTGCAGCTTGTCATGAAACATGAAAAGAATGCAAAATGGCAGGATTTGTATACTTTTATGGTATATAAGCATTTAACATACTTATTTAACATAGTTTTTTAATTAGGGGCCAAGCCCTGAAAGTGCATATGCACCCTACTGCAATTGTATATGGCAGCCCACAGAACACTTCCTATGCTTTTCAAGAACTTTAGGACAGTGATAGAGGGCAGTCTCAGCTACCTACTCAGCACTGGTGTACGCCCCTAAATACTCTAGCACCACTAACAGAACGAATTTGGATTGCAGGAATAAAGGCAGCACAATTCTCATTTTCTCTGATTCCTTGGGTCATGCCAAGTCCAACATACACTATAATAACAGAAAGTTTGTGGACCCCTAACTTTAATATTGCATATCCTTTGCTGTTATAATAACGCCACTCTTCTGAAAAGGCTTTCCACTAGATTTGATCAGTGTGACTTTTGGGATATGCCCACAGTGCTACAGCATAGAAACACATCCTATACAATTGTGTGATTCCAGCTTTATGGCAACATTTTGGAGAAGGCACACATACAGTATGAATGTGATGGTCGGGTATCCACAAACGTTTGGCCATATAGTGTTTCTCAAATATATCATGGTGTTTATTTCCACCATAAAGACTTTTCTGCCATTTTGAGTTTTTGCAAAAACAAGCTTTTTTTCTTCTTCTACAAATTTTGTCCAAACATGACGTATATTGGATCACTGTGTTCCGAGACCAACCTGAACAAAACTCGTTTCTTGGACTTTTGATATGCAGGACAGTTCATCCATGTGACTTACTCAGAACAAACTTTGTACATGAGTACCTGACTTAAAGGACTCCAAGAATTCACTAATTCACAAATTAGGACACTTTTTTCCCTGGAAGGTACAGAGTGTTCTTAATGTAATAAATTTGTGATTTGCAAAACAGGAGGTCAGTCTTACTTCAATGAAAATTTTCTATTTTTCAGCTCCTGGAGGAGCTTAGTAAACAAACGAGACTTGAAAGTATCCAGAATAAAAGGCATTGTATTCAGTTCTTTAAAAAACATTCCCCAGTTTGAGGTGGATTTCCTCTGAATGCTTTGGAATGCATGTGAAGGCTTTGGGGGTTTAATTAATTTATTTATAATTTTCAATGTTCCAAAATTTATTATTCATTCTCCATTTTCTGGACTTTCAAGCTTAGATCTTTTGCTTTGGCTCAAACTGTTTATTTAGAGTTTGCACATCAGCCATATAATTATATAATTTCTAGGCAGAGCCATCCAATACCCTGATATAAAATCATTCTGTATGAAATGTGACAATTGGTGGGCCTTGATTGCTTTAATGATTGAGACCATTTTCTTTGTCCACTGAGGTGGGTTCATGATTTAATTCATTCATTCAAGAGTTCAGAGGGTTAAATCATTTGCAGACTTCAAGGGCAGGAATATTAAATAGTTCTATTGTCCACATTGTATAAATGGACTCATCACTATTAGGCTCACGAAGAGCAAAAAGCTCCACAGAAACATGCTGTAGTCAGAGGCAACATGCACCCAATTTTTTCTTCACAAGTTAGCTGGTTTTAAAGATCTGTCATATTGCTTTCTTACATTCATTGTACACTTTATAAGAACGGTTGTACACCTGCTCATTCATGCAGTTATCCAAGCTCATGGCAGCAGTGCAATGCATAACGTCATGGAGATACAGGTCAAGAGCTTTAGTTAATATTCACATGAAGCGTCAAAATGGGGAAACGATGTGATCTCAGTGACTTTGACTGTGGCACGTTTTTCTTGATCCCTGATGGGCTGGTTTGAGTTTTTCAGAAACTGCTGATCTCCTGGGATTTTCACACACACAATAGTCTCTAGAGCTACACAGAATGGAACACTCAAAGAAACGCCCCAGTGATCAGCAGTTCTGTGGTTGGAAACAGAGGAGAATGACCAGACTGGTTCAAGCTGACAGGAAGACTATGGTATTTCAAATAACCACTCGATACCAAACATGGTGAGCAGAAAAGCATCTCAAAACATGTTGAACCTTGAGACGGATGTGCTATAACAGCAGAAGACCACATCAGGTTCCACTCCTGTCAGCAGGAACAGGAAACTGTGGGCACAGGATCACTGAAACTAGACAGTTGAAGATTGGAAAAACATTACCTGCTCTTCAGCCAAACATATTACAGTCAAAATCATATTCTGATATTTGATGTTTATATTAAAGCTCTTGACCTGAATTTGGATGATTTTATGCACACATGTTTGGCTGACTGGATAATTGCATGAATAACCAGGTATTCCTAATAAAGTGGCCAGCAAGTGCATATGTCCTACACTGTAGAATTCAAACCGGATGCTGAAGCTGTTTTACTCAGTGACTTCAGCTCATTCATACGTACTGCTTTATCTGTAAAACACCACTGAATGGATTGATTTTAGTCTTTTGAAAGTCTACATTATTACTGATTTGGGTTAATTACTGCAGTTATTATATCTGATGTAGGTCGCCTTGTTCTCGGCTATTCAATTAAAATGACATCTGCAGCTATTCACTGTGCTTTACAATCTGCCCTTCCTTTCAATATATGTGCTTTTCCAAATGCTGCCCATTACATTTAATGAAAATGACCATAATTCCCAGTGTCCTAATGTAGTTAAATGAAATAATACAAAAAAAAAAAAAAAAAAGAAAAAAACCATAACAAAAGAATCATTAGGGGACATTAAATGCAAAATGTCACTGTTCTACTTATGGTTCTGGGCCTATAGGGAGAAGTCCAGTCCATATTTTGTTGTGAAATTATTGATTCCTGTAGCATCTTGGAGCTTTATGCAATAATTAAGTAGAATAAAAGATTATATCATATGAGTGAATCAGGTTGTAACGATAAGTAAAAGCACAGAAAGAGATATAACATACTTCTAGCAATGAACCTTTTTTTTGTCGTCTCCCGCAAGAAGAAGCCGAAAACATGCTTATGCATAATCAAAAAAGGTTTACATTTAGGAAAAGGATACTGAAGGGTCTTTTTAATTGGAAGGCAATCAAAACAAGAGAAAACTCTGAACGAGGTAATAAAGGAGTGCTAATCAAGAGGCATGTCAGCTCTAATGCTTTGGCACTGCTGATGCTTTCCTTCACAGGCCTTTCCCCAGACCTGGGCTTCACTTGTGTGTTGTCACTCAGAAGCAACGGGAACATAAAGGACAGCAAGACATGTGGAAAAAGATAGTTGAAAGAGCAAAATGGATCCCTCATGGCAAGTGAGCTCGTCAAGTGTGGAGCTGAAAAAAAAAGATAGAGCTGGCATGAGGGAGTGACTCAAGAGACGTGGAATAGGGTGAGTGATCCGTGACACTTTATAATAAGAACCTGCAAACTTTATCTTGATTGCAGGATTTTATTAGGATTTTAATTGAAATAAAAAATGATCTGGTCAGCCAATTAATCATGTGGCACGATGCATCATCGTGAAATCATGCAGATACATGTCAACAAGGAAAATATCTGCTCTGAGGCTCTTTGACTGTTGATGCGAGATGGGCTAGTTTTGGAAACTGTTGATCTCCTGGGATTTTCACACACAATAGTCTCACAGAATGGGTACTTTGAGGGGGAAAACAAAACAATCTTCAGCTGCTCGGTTTTGGAACCTGACGAGGTCTTCTACTATTGTAGCCTATCTGTCTCACATATTAGCATGCTGGGCATTCTGAGATGCTTTTCTACTCTGTACGGTTGTAATGAGTGGTTATTTGAATGACCACAGCCTTCCTGTCAGCTTGAAACAGTCTGGCCATTCTCCACTGACCTCTCTCTTCAAGGCATTGGCATTGGCATTTGAGAATGGTGTAAAGGTATGACTTATAAAGAGGTAGGTGAATGTATGTTGCTATCTCCATTGCAATCTGCAAATGTCCCTTTATGTCAAATGTCCCTGCCACATATTCTCTTACTTTTGGTGTGCCTCGTTATCATATAGGAAAACAAACATAGACATAAATAAATACATTATTTAAAAAGCATACAAAGTCAATACAAAATGAAAACAACATCAGGAAATGATAAAAAATTAAATTAATCTAGAAAAAAAATGAATACCAATCTGCATCAATCATGAGTAAATAATAACAGATACAAGTAAAAAAAAAAACATTTTTCATTTGTTGTTCAGGTCCATTTCTTAGATAGATTTGTTTTTCATCTTTGCTGATCTACATCAGTAAGCAAGAAGCAGACTACACCAATAATCAAGACAAGCAGAAAACAGAGTCATAAGGTGCTTCTCATTTCTTATTTGTGCATTCTCGTTTACTTTCCTCGCTTCTTTTCCTTGCATCTTAGCCCCACTCCCTTAAGATGTGAAGGAAGGATGTAAGGATAAGATACGAGGAGAGAGGAATCGAAGCAAGTCGAATCGAATATCCTCGCTCTCTCAAGCGTCACTTCAAAACGAATTCAGTTAATGATGAGTGCACTCAGCTGGATGACCTCACTGCACGTCAGGGATCTGCTGTTATGTTGTTGGAGTTTGGTTAATAACAACATTCTTAATAAAGCAAAATGCACTGATACTATATGGAATGTCTGGGTTATTCAACAACGAATTAATGAACAAGACATAATTTTTCGCATCTTTTGTGTAGCTTTGCATATCCAAACATGTAAGGATCAATTAATTACAATACTAATTGTAAGCACATTATTATTTAATTATATTTCACACAGAATGCATCACATCATCAAGGGACCTTTTGTTTGAGATTGTGGCAGATGTAAAGGAGGAGTGGAATTTATATGTGCGTCAGCTTTTTCGGCATGAAACACTTCCGCATAGGATACACCTATGTATCTTTACTCCTAGCTCCTCTGGAAGCTTCCTCACTCCTTGTTCCTCACCTCCTCACGGTGCAGAGAAGTGATATGTCCTTCAAGATGGTCGACTTCAGTTTATTTCCAGGTCACAGGCTGGAGGACAGAGGAGCAAGGAAAGGAGGAAGTGTCAATTTGAGTATTGAGAAGCACCCATGGAAAGGACCCAAACACAATGCTTCAATGCTTGTGAGACTTCACAAAGTAACACTGAGGGTGCTTCTCTGAGGGTGTGTGTGTGTATGTGTGTGTGTGCGCGCACGTGTGTGTGTGTGTGTGTGTGTGTGTGTGTGTGTGTGTGTGTGTGTGTGTCGCTACTATTAATCACAGTCCCCCGTCCTCAGATAACCAGAAGCTCTCGTTTGTATTTAGCCTCTCATTCTGTAGGCCAACCCTGATGCTAGACAGTTTTCACAAGATCAAGATCAAGACCACACACACACACACAAACACACTTTATGGGCTTAAACAGGCTATTTAATAAAATGCAAAGGGAGCTACAAAAAGCCTTGAATGTCTGCAGTCCCCTCCGAAACTACTGGAACAGCAAGGTCAATTCAATTGTATTTGCTGTAGACTGAAGACATTTGGGTTTGACGTCAAAAGATAAATATGAGACGAAAGTTTAGAATTTCATCTTTTAATTTCTGGTATTTATATGTAGGTGTTAAATGACATAGAACATAGCACATTTTGTATCAGACCACCCAATCTGAGTATAAATAAGAAATATAAAGGCCATACCACAAAATGCAAACCACTCATCAGCAGTAGGAATCGGAAAGCCAGATTGGAAGAAGAAGATTGAATGAAATACACAGAAAGTTCTGGAACCAAGATTAACCTGTACCAAAGTGATGGAAAGGCTAAAGTGTGGAGAAAGAAAAGATCTGCTCATGATCCAAAACATACAAGCTCATCTGTGAAACATGGTGGAGGTAGTCTCATGGGTTGAGCTTGCATGCTTCTAGAACAGGCCGAGTAATCTTTATTGATGATGTAACTCATGATGGCAGCAGCGGAATGAAGTCAGACATTTACAGGAACATTTTTTCTGCCAATTTACAGAGAAATGCATCCAGATTAATCAAGAGGAAGTTTATCATGCAGCAACACAATGGTCCAACACACACTGCCAACTCAGCAAAGGACTTTATCAGGGGGGAAAAGTGGAAGGTTTTAGACTGACCAAGTCAATCACCAGACTTTAACCCAATTGTGCAGCATTTCACCTCCTGAAGACGAGACTGAGGGAAGAAACCCCCCGAAACAAACAACAATTGAATGCGGCTGTGGTAAAAACCTGGAAAAGTATCACAAGAGAAGAAACCAACAATTTGGTGGTTCTGTGACAATTTGTCAATGAGTCGCAGGCGTGATGCAGTTATTGCAAGCAAGAGATATGCAACCAAATAGCTATAAAGTGCTATTTATTTCAAGACTTATCCGTTCCTATACTGTTGCTCACCTAATAATTGCGTGGTCTGATACAAAACGTTCTATGGTTTATGTTGTCTAACACATCTAGATGTAAATACCAGGAAATAAACACTGTAATCATAAACGCTCGTCTTATATCCACCTATTGATCTCAAACCCAAATGTCTTTGGTGTATGGCACAAACAAATGAATTGGCCTTGCTGTTCCAATTATTTCGGAGGGGACTGTATACAGCATTTGAAACACAGTTATGTTGGAATACTGAGTCACAGTGTGATATAAGAATTAACACACATGTTCTGGATTTTAGGTTAAAGACGATGATAAGACATAGAGGTTATCTATAGCACACAAACTTTCCACTGAGGACATTTCAGACAAAAGTTCTTTATCAGCTTCTCAAGTAACAATAGAAGTAATGGTTCTCCATCTCCCAGACAAAATGCCCATCAATTCAGCTGCAAAGAAGCATGACATTACTTAAACAACTAGCCCATTTTTGTGTTTACTCAATAATTACATCATTACATAAATTGTTACGTAAATCTTACAGATTTATCCATGCTGAAACAGAACAGCTACATTTCTGCAAATGCAAATCACCAGCTTTAGAAAGTGGCTTGCTTTGACACACCACATCCGTATAATGAATTACTTTAATGAATAAAATATTTTACAGCCAAGGGGATGCACATCACAGAATCAGTGCATCATCTTCTCAAAGTAACGTGTAAGAAACCGGTAATTTCTGTAAGCTGTCAAAGTCTTTTCTAAGTGAGCTTTTGAAGCTAATTGCTTCTTCTTTAGTCACTGTGCATCTGTGCATCCCTTTCTGCTTACATTATACTTTATACTTTAATTATGCAAACAATCAATTCCAGGATAATACGGTTGCATGAACAGCTTGGGCTCTCAGTCAGAAGTGAACGACTTCCATTTGAGGTCAGTCGTTCAAAAGTGATCGGATCAAAAGTTTATGTTTCTGGATTGAATCAACTTCTAAAATTGAGTTTAATCCAAGCCACAATCTAATCAGATCCCTAATGAACAACAAGCCAAAGGACACCATTTTGACCTAAGGATAACCTTACGGCACTTATACAGATCCATTTGGAGACACCATTTTCATGGTCCACATTAGTCTTTTTTTTATTATTATTATTTATTTATTTATTTTACAATGTGTTCAATTTCTTGAACAGTACAGTTTCTTGCTGTAAGTGATATAAGTGGTTCCATGATCCATGAAAAAATAAATAAATAGCACACTTTAAAATCATTTAGCAAGGGTCATGTATCTGGCAATTGCAGGGAGACCCCCTTGTGATGTGAAAAAAAACTCAGAAACTACAATTTATGTGAGTAAATTAATGTAACAATCATTACAAAATCACAAAAAAATAATCTAGCCGCTTCTTTGTGAGCTATATGGGGTAATTAATTGGATTTAGTCAGTTTGTCTACTTTCTGTTTCTGCCAGTTGATGTAATTCAATTGGAAAAGTTGGTGACTAGCTAACTAGGTAGCTAGCATGTAGAATAAGTTACACTAACACATGTTAAGTTGCTAGCTCATTACTACTAGCCATGACAACATAGCCAGTTGCCTTAAAAGATAATCACCATTAATCAGGTGGCCGAAATGTCAAAAACCTACAGTTCTTTTCAGAACTATATCAACTCAGACGATCACAACCAGTGAAGAAATGATTTTCCTGAATTCAAACCTTTCATCATGCTAAGCAGCCTAATGGTCATTTTTCAGGTGCTATAATGAAATATTTTTATGTGTCGTCAGTGATACCCAATAATACTAGCAATTCTGTAAGTGGCTTTTCCTGTCTGACCCTGGATTAAAAAGAACAAACTTTTGAGTAGATTCAGCAGGCAGGTGACAAGTTTAGAGAACCAGGTTTTTCCACACACACACACACACACACACACACACACACACACACACACACACACAGTGAAAGAAAAATAAAGATGGGAATCACTGGGGGCACAGGTGTGTATGTGTGTAGGGAAGAATGCGTGTGTGATACAGAGAGTGTTTTAAGATGACGTGTTGCTTGATGGAGAACTCCGGAGGGATCGGGTACACAATTTCAAAGCTAATCCTCTGCTTACTGACCTACGGCAAAGCTCCTGAAATGGGAATAGCAAACAACAATGTTAAAAGAAACAGGAATATAGGGCTTAACAAAAAGAAGAATTTTCAAAGTCTTACCAGGGGATATGTACTGTGGACCATTTTTGTAGCTAGAAAGATTTAAATTTTTAAAACATATACATACACCGATCAGCCATAACATTAAAACCACCGGATATTGTATCCCCCTTGTGCTGCCAAAACAGCTCTGACCCGTCAACACTCAACAAGACCTCTGAAGGTGCTGTGGTATCTGGTAGCAAGACGTTAGCAGCAGATCCTTTAAGTCTTGTAAGTTGCGAGGTGGGGCCTCCATGGATCAGACTTGTTTATCCAGAACATCCCACAGATGCTCGATCAGATTGAGATCTTGGGAATTTGGAGGCCAAGTGAACACCTTGAACATTTTGTAATGTTCCTCAAACCATTCCTGAATAGTTTTTGCAGTGTGGCAGGGAGCATTATCCTGCTGAAGAGGCCACTGCCATTGGGGAATAACATTGCCATGAAGGCATGTACTTGGTCTGCAGCACTGTTTAGGTACGTGGTAGGTGTCAAAGTAACATCCACATGAATGCCAGGACCCAAGGTTTCCCAGCAGAATATTGCTCACAGCATCACACTGCCTCCACTGGCTTACCTTCTTCCCATAGTGCATCCTGGTGCCACCTCTTCCCCAGCTAAACGACGCACACACACTCGTCTGTCCACATGATGTAAAAGGAAACATGATTCATCAGACCAGGCCACCTTCTTCCATTGCTCCATGGTCCAGTTCTGATACTCATAAGCCCACTGTAGGTGCTTTCGGTGGTGGACAGGGGTCAGCAGTGGCACTCTGACCGAGCTGCAGTTACACAGCTCCATACACAGCGAGCTGGGATGCACTCTGTTCTGACTCCTTTTTATCATAGCCAGCATTAACTTTTACAGGAGTATGTGTTACAGTAACTCTTCTGTGGGATTGGACCAGACAGGCTAGTCTTCACTCCCCACGTGTATCAATGAGCCTTGGGCATCCATGACCCTGTCGCCGGTTCACTGGTTGACCACTTTTGCTAGGTACTAACCACTGCATACCTTGAACACTCCACAACACCTGCCGTATTGGACATGCTCTGACCCAGTCGTCTAGCCATCACAAATTGGCTCTAGTCAAAGTCACTCAGAGCCTTACACTTGCCCATATATCCTCCTTGCAACACATCGACTTTGAGAACTGACTGGTCACTTGCTGCCTAATATATCGCACCCCTTGACAGTTGCCACTGTAAGGAGATAATCAATGTGATTCACTTCACCTATCAGTGGTTTTTAATGGTATGGCTGATTGGCGTACAGTAGCAACAAAAAGTATGTGAATCTTTTGGAATTTCATGGTTTTCTTAAATTTGTGATCTGATCTGATCTGATGTGATCTGATCTTCATCTAAGTCAAGGGTATTGACAAATATAATGTGTATAAAATAATAACACAAAAAAAAATTCTGATCTTTCATGTCTTTATTGAGAACAACCAAAAAAACCTCATAGTACTTGTGGAAAAAGTATGTGAACCCTTGAGTTAATGACCTCAAAAAAGCTTTTTTTGCACACCTGGAGTCTCGTTAAGAAAATGAGTTTGGAGGTGTGGACTACAGCTACTTTGGCTGATAAAAACCCCTCAAACTTTTGGAGTTTGCTCTGCACAAGAAGTACATGGTTATGTGAGCCATGCATCACCAAAAAGAGCTTTCAGAGGCTCTACGATCAAGAATTGTTGATTTACATAAAGCTGGCAAGGGTCACAAAGTGATTTCAAAGACTTTAGAAATTCACCAGTCTACAGTTAGGCAAACATTCTACAAATGGAGACACTTTGGGACTGTTGCTACTCTACCAAGAAGTGGGTGCACAGTTAAAATGACACCAAGAGCACATTGAAGACTCATCAATGAGGTAAAGAAACAACCCTGAATGACAGCCAAAGATTTTAAGGCATCATTGGAACTGGCTAACATCTCTGTTCATGAGACTACAATAGGTAAAACATTGAACAAGCAAGGTATCTATGGCAGGACACCACGAAGGAAGCCACTGCTTACTAAAAAGAACATTGCTGCACGCCTGAAGTTTGCAAAAGAGCACACTGACACTCCACAGATGTATTGGCAAAATGTTTTGTGGACTAATGAAACTAAGATTGAACTATTTGGAAAAACGACACCGCAGTACATCTGGCATAGAAATGGCACAGCATATCATCATGAAAACATCATCCCAACCATAAAGTATGGTGGAGGAAACATCATGATTTGGGCTTGCTTTGCTGCATCAGGGCCTGGCCAGCTTGCAATCATTGAGGGGAAGTTGAAATCCCAAGTATATCAGACAATTCTTCAGGATAATGTGAGAATGTCTGTACGTCAGCTGAAACTGTGTAGAAGTCGGGTGATGCAACAGGACAATGACCCAAAACACTGGAGCAAGTCCACAACAGAATTGGAGTGGCCAAGTCAGAGCCCAGACCTCAAACCAATAGAGATGCTATGGAATTACTTGAAGAGAGCCATACACATGAGACGTCCAAAGAATACGACAGAGCTAAAGCAGTTCTGACAGGAAGAATGGGCTAAAATTCCTCCTGAACGATGTGCAGGTCTGATCCACAGATACAGGAAGTGCCTGGTTGAGGTTATTGCTGCCAAGGTGGGGTCAACCAGTTATTAATTCTAAGGATTCACTTACTTTTTCCACTGCCATTTTGAAAGTTGAATGAGTGTGTTCAATAAAGACATGAGGGATCAGAATTTATTTTGTGTTATTATTTTAGACACATTATATTTGTCAGTACCCATGACTTAGATGAAGATCAGATCACATTTTATGACAAATTTAGGCAGAAAACCATGAAATTCCAAAAGGTTCACATACTTTTTCTTGCCACTGTATATAAAAATATGGGCAGACTCTAAAACATAGTATTAATTTAGACATGTTACGGACAATGTGTGAATAATAATAAATAGGAATGTGATGGAATGCAATACATCTTAATCTGATTGAGATCAAAGCTAGGAAGTCTATCATATTCATGTTAAGAGGAAAAAATCCTAATCACTCATATCATTTCCCAAAAGAGACTCTGGGGCTTTTAGGATCATTTGCATGTTATCAGCTGCTGTTCTCTGTGCCTCGGATTCATTCCGCAGACAATCTCCAGATAAGGAAGATCCAAAATGTGGAAATAAAACTTTAAATTCAAAAAGTTAGCTTGAGCTTTATAATCTTTCACTGAAGCTCACTGTTGTATAGCTGAAACATTATGGATTTGTCAGCTTTATAGCTTGTAGGAATTTTAGCCAGCGGTGGGCGGAGCACAGACACATAGGAGGCTGTTTCGATGTTATAGGGGATTAATTTAAGATAATCGGTGAGCAGGGGGTGCGTGTGTGGATGCGTGTGTGGGTGTGGGTTGAAGGGCGATCAGGCGGTGAGGGTCTCAGCCGTCAGCGGTTACAGCCAAGGGGCCGTCACTCGCGTCCGAGTCACCCGAAACCTGAAAAAATACACAACAGCGATTAGCAAACAGGCTCGCGTCGGCAAAACTGCATAAAACACGCCAGAAATTCACACACATGCTCGGGGATACTTCTCTCGTTCTGCGAGTGGAATATCGCCCTTTTATACTCTCCCCTCGCTTGCTGGATGGTGGAATTCTTCCGTACAGTGCACCATTCACAAGTCGTGGGTGTGTCGGCGGCCCCGCCACGCTGCCACGACCTCTCTGGATGTCCAAAAAATTTGGTGGCGCTGAAGCGGAGCTGTCCCTTTTGCGCCACTGCGGCAGTCGCATGAGGAGCGATCTTTGTTTCCTGTGCACCGGCTACCGGCCTGGCGCCACAGTAACCCCCCCCAGCTCCGAGCCTACTGCCGCCGCATGTCGGGCCCACAGGGTGTCCCATCTTGAGAGGCCATCGGCATTTCCGTGTTGGGTCCCTGCCCGGTGCTGGACCTGGAATGAGAAATCTTGTAGGGAGAGGAACCCCCGAGTCACCCAGGCGTTAGTGTCCTTGGCCTTGGCCATCCACTGGAGTGGGGCGTGGTCTGTCACCAGTTCCGCCCAGCCAGGTAGTACTGTAGTTCCTCGATGGCCCACTTTATTGCTAGGGCCTCCCTCTCCACGGCCGCATACTTCCTCTCCGCTGGGGACAACTTTCGGCTAATGTAGAGGACCGGGTGCTCCTCCCCGTCGAAGGTCTGTGAGAGGACCACGCCCAGCCTGGTTTCTGACGCATCTGTGAGCACGGTGAACGGGAGGGCGAAGTCCGGGTTTCGTAGTACGGGGGCGCTGGTGAGGGCTTCCTTTAGGTCTTGGAATGCTCGCTCTGCGTCTGCAGACCATTTCACCTGGTCCGACTGGCCCTTCTTTGTGAGATTTGAGAGGGGGGAGGCTAGAGAGGAGAAGTTAGGTACAAACCTACGATAGTACCCCGCCAACCCCAGGAAGGCATGTACCTGTTTTTTTGTCGAAGGTCGAGGATAGCTCTTTACTGCCTCAATTTTTTTCGCTTGTGGCTTGAGTAAGCCCCGGTCAATACGGTACCCGAGGTACCTCGGTCAGCCCCAGGTGGCACTTTTTGGGGTTGGCTGTCAGCCCGGCCTTCCGGAGCTCCTTTAGGACTTCCCGCAGGTGGAACAGGTGGTCCGACCAGGTGGAGGAGTGAATGATGACATCGTCCAGGTAGGCGGCTGTGAAGGCACGATGGGATCGCAGGACAATGTCCATCAGCCTCTGCAACGTCGCGGGAGCTCCATGTAGCCCAAAGGGGAGGACCTGGTATTGCCAGTGGCCATTCGCCGTGCTGAAGGCCGTCTTCGGTCTCGCCTCTGGGGCCAGTGCCACTTGCCAGTACCCCTTTGTTAGGTCCAGGGTGGAGAAGAAACGAGCCCTCCCAAATCGCTCCATTAGGTCATCCACCTGGGGAGAGGATAACTGTCAATCTCCAAGACCTGGTTTAGCTTCCGAAAGTCATTGCAGAGGCGCATACTTCCATCAAGCTTTGGTATGACTACGATAGGGCTGGACCAGGGGCTGTCAGACTCCTCTATGATGTTGTCCCGCAGCATCCGGCTGACCTCCTCCTCGATAGCCTTACGGCGGGCCTCCGGGACCTGATAGGGCCGCTGCCGCACCACCACTCCCGGCTGAGTCTTGATCTCATGCTGTATCAGCTGCGTCATGCCTGGGGAGGTAGAAAAAACATTGGTAAATTGCCCCACTAACTCTGCCAACTCCTGCTTCTGGGCAGGGGTGAGTTCTTCGCCCAGTTGGACTAAGGTGCCCTGGTCGTGATCTGTGTGTAGGGCCGCAAACGCAGGCAGTACCGGTTCTGGCTCTATCCACCTTTTCAGCAGGTTTATGTGGTACGTTTGTGTGTCTGCTCGCTTACCGGGCTGCTGCAGGCGATAATTCACAGGACCTCTCCTCTCGAGGACCGTATATGGGCCCTGCCACCGAGCTAGGAATTTGCAGGAGCTGCTGGGCACTAGCAGGAGTACCCGATCACCAGGTTGGAACTCGCGGGGTTGCGTTGGGCAGTTGTACACTCGTTTCTGTTCCTCCTGGGTGGCTCTCATATGTTCCTGGACGATCGGGGCCACTCCGTCGATCTTCTCCTGCATATCTTGTACATACTCAATGATCGAGCGGAACGGGGAAGGCTGTTCTTCCCAGGCTTCCCATGTCACGTCCACCAGTCCACGCGGAGCACCAGTTCTTTGGCGATGTTCCGGGAGGTGGCTTTACACAGTGGTATTGCCTCTGGGTATCTGGTGGCATAGTCCACAATTACCAATATGTACTCGTGCCCTCGGGCAGATCTGGGGAGCGGCCCGACGAGGTCCATGCCGATCCTCTCAAACGGGATGCCTATGATGGGAAGCGGGATGAGTGGTGCCGGCGGGGGCTTCCTTGGGGCCGTGCGTTGGCACGGGGGGCATTGTTGGCAGAAGCTCCGGACCTCTGCGTCCATGCCTGGCCAGACAAAATGGTCCTTCAGCTTCTCCAGGATGTTTCTTGCCCCCAGGTGGCCCCTGAGCGGATGGGCATGGGCCAGGTACATCAGGGCCTGCGTTCTGGCTTTGGGCATGACCAAGAGGTCCACGGACTCCCCTTGGTGGTTGGTCCGGTGGTACATTAAGCCTCCTTTGACCAGAAAGTAAGAGGAGGGGAGCCTCTGGTTCGGGCTCTGGTCGATCCCTTTGATCTGGCGCACCTGGGCCCAGCAATACTTCAGGCGGCTGTCCTCCTTCTGCTCTCAGCCAAAGTTCCCCTGCCGGTTTACCTGCTGGAATACAGACAAGAGAGGGTTGGAGGGTGTGTGCAGCTTACCTTCTGTCCCGGTATCCACCTTGCCTCGGGCCAGGTAGGCCTGTTGCACTTGTGCTTCCTTTGCTCGCTGCGGCGGGTTTTGGCCGATCCAGCGTGGTTAAGACACGTCCTGCCAGCCAGGTTTTCTGGGTCTTCTTCGGTGTCCCATGGTCTGGCTCGGCTGGGCTGGGCTCGTCCTGAGGCGCCCTGTAGTCCGGGTGGCCTTGCTGGTGCTGTCCCTCTTTGCCGAGTGCCAGGGTGGTCAGGGTGTCTTCCAGGGCAGTCAATAGTTCCCTGGATGTCACAGGGGCTCGCATCCCCATGGCCTGGCATTCTGTGGGTGGCAAGGTCCTCAGGAACCGGTCCACGGCCACCCTCTCTACAACCTCAGTGGCAGAGTGCATGTCAGGCTGGAGCCACCTCTTGGTGAGGTGCAGGAGGGTGTCCATCTGTCCATGTGGCTTGGCTCCCAGCCTGTAGCGCCACTGGTGGAACTCTGCCGCTGCCTGGAGCGGGTTTCGCCCACACCATGCCAGAATGTCCCTCTTTACCTCTCCATAGTCAGCTGCTTCCTCCGGAGAGAGGGAGTAATAGGCTGTGCGCGCCTCCCCAGAAAGCAGCGGGCCGAGGATGCGTGGCCACTCATTGCGGTCCCACTCTTCGCAGCGGGCGACGCTCTCAAAGGTATCAAGGTAAGCCTTGATGTCATCTTCGGGGTTTAGAGGGGGAAGCAGGCGTCGGACCTCACGGCCAGGATCTGGGAGGTGCGTAGCAGCTGCCGGAGTCGCTGTCCTCCGGGCCACTAGCTCTTGTGTCACCGCTTGTAGGCTGTGGGTGAGCTGTTGTGCCACCATTTGCTCCTGAATACTGGCCTCCAGAAAGTGCTGCAGCGTGGGATCCATGTTTGTGAACAATCCCCAATGGAGGAGAGGGAAGATGGGGAAAGAAGAGAGCGTGTGTGTGGGTGTGGGTTGAAGGGCGATCGGGCGGTGAGGGTCTCAGCCGTCGGCAGTTACAGCCAAGGGGGCGGGGCGGAGCCGTCACTCGTGTTGGAGTCACCTGAAACCCGAAAAAACACACAACAGCGATTAGCAAACAGGCACCCGTCGGCAAAACTGCATAAAACATGCCAGAAATTTGCGCACATGCTCGGGGATACTTCTCTCTTTCTGCGAGTGGAATATTGCCCTTTTATATTCTCCCCTCGATTGCTGGATGGTGGAATTCTTCCGTACGGTGCACCATTCATGAGCCATGGGTGTGTCGGTGGCCCCGCCCCGCCACCACGTGCTCTCTGGATGTCCAAAACATTTGGTGGTGCTGAAGCAGAGCTGTCTCTTCTGCAGTCGTGTGAAGAGCGATCTTTGTTTCCTGTGTGCCACCTACCGGCCTGGCGCCACAAGCTCTTGAAACACCAGCATAAGCAAGTGAGGCAGAACATAACAACTGTAGGGCCTAGAAAACAAAATGGGAATGTTGAACTTTCCCTCTCTGTCTTTTAAGAGATATACATGTGTTTGTTGCTGAACATTCAGTCGGCTGTAGATATGGTTTATATCAAAATTCAGATCTGATCAGTATACAAAATGGCTCCAGTTCCCTAAAAGCATTGTAAATGTTTGTAAAGATCATGTTAACTGGTAGAGAAAGTGCTCAATGTGATCCTCGCTCTACTGTTTAATTATTTTTGTGCAGGGATGTTTTTAAGAAAATCAACCCTTGTATTTTAATTAAACTGAAAATGCTAGCACAGCCATATTGCAGAGCCAGAGGTGACAAGATGTTAAAGCAAACTCTTTTTCTTTTTTTATCTTTCAATAATCATCATCAGAGCACAGCAACATACTGTACATGAAAAAGTCACCATAGAAATATCCACAATAAATGTCCAAAAAATAGGCAGACCAAGGTCAACCAGAGAAATCACAGAACAACATGACCTGCTGAGTAAGAAACAGCGAACAAGAATGTTGTACTGGCAATAGACTCCTTTAGCGTTGGTAAACAAAGAGATGTGAGCACGACCTGGTTGCAAAAATACCCAAGCAGCCTAGCAACTTGATGTATTAATTTAAGGTTAGAATATGGCTAAAGACTCTATCAAGATTTTTTTTTTTCAGAATCAGATTAAATTTAGCTAAAACATTATCCACTTATTATTATTATATTACCTGTAAAAGTCAGGGAGTGTTATCCAGCAAAATTAACACTTTCAAATGGAGTAACTCTTTATGGCTCGATGTGGTTTCAGGAGCCAAATGATGCTAAACGGTGAGCTAGCCTGCAATGACCGGACATACATACACATCTCATAGAAACTAAATACTAGAGAGAAATTTAAGGCATGCAAATCTCTTGATGGTTACAAGTACAAGTACAATGTTCAAGTTTACGATAACAACATTCAAGGACGTTGTTGCACCGAAAGTCAAGGTCCTACCCAAACAGATTTATTTTTTGTCATTTTTTAGCTGAACAAAGTTTACTAGCTAAACCTGTCCATTATAGGCAACTCCTCAGTTGAAGAACATGAAGTAGCTAACTAGTGTTCGTTAGCTAGTCCCTTGATGTAGATTTTAAATGAGATATTTAGGTTTGTTAAAGCAATTTAAATTAGACATGTTAGCTAACTAGCAAGTTAAGCCTGTTAAAGTCTTAGTTAACAAGCCAACTTCATTGATATGATAATACGAAGACATTGAGGTACCAGACCTCTGTACTGTACTTTTGGAAGGTCCTGATAATTTGCAATTATAGGCTAACATCTGGCACAGCTAAGATATAAATATGTGAGTAAATGTAAGGTGTTTTTAATTTTAATTTTTTTTATTTAGACTACTCATAACTTTGATAGCCAAGACAGCTTGCTAGTTGCAGTAATGTTAGCTGATTGAGCTAGGCTACAAGCTCCTTTGTTGGCTATAAAACACTTAATTTTAGATCAGTTGTAAGCTAGTGTATTGTTAGTTAGCTAACAGTTGCAATCTATGACATATTGACCTATTTTGTTGTAGTACATTTAAATGCCACTATTTGCTAAATAACATTAACCATTGCTTGTTCAGGACTAATATTTTATCACTAAAGCTATACAATTTGCATGCTAACTAAATTCAGAAACTGGATAGTTTAGTAATATAGTGCATTCTGTCAAAGTTGTCACAGCATTGCTAGCCAAATCAGCTTGCTAGACTGTCATAACTAGCTTAGCAAAGGTTTGGTATTTTTAATGCAAACCTAGTTAGGTAGCTGTTAGATAGCTAACAGCTGCGATTTATGTTATATTGACCTGTCTTCTTGTAAATGCCACCATTTGCTTAGCAAAGTTACTCATTGCTTATTCAGTACTATAATACTATATACTATTAAAACTGTCATTTTAATTTCTATGCTGACTCAATTTGGTAACTAGGTATATAGTACTGTGTATACATTTTTAACACATGCAAAGAAATGCTGTAGAGCAAAGATGCCTTCAAAATAATGAAATTAAATGTTTCTACATTAAAAAAATACCATAAACTGCAGTAAGCAGTAGTAAATGAAACAAAGTCAATATTTGGTGTGACAAAAAAATAAATAAATAATAATTTTAAAAATAGTAGTCTCCGGTACATTTTGTGCAGTTTTTTAAGGAAATTAGCTGGTAGGTTTATCTTGCAGAACCAGACACAGTTCTTCTGGAGGCTTTGACTGTTGCACTTGCTTCTTAATTTTGCAGCAAAACCCAGCAGCCTTCATTATGTTTTCTTGTCTGAAAAGTGGTCGCTTGCGTAATATGCTGCTTTCTCTACTGGCATATAAACATTTTTCTGTAACATTTAATTTTGTGGTAGAAAACTAATGTTTGGGAATATAAAATGTTTTTGTACCGACTTGATAATATAGAAGTCATAAAATAAAAAATCTATAACAAAGTTTGTACTAAAAAATAATAATAGGGTGCCTAAAACTCTTGCACAGTACTGTAGTTTAGTAATATTGTGTATTCAGTCCAAATTAATTTATGGTAGCTGCATGTATGCGCTAGTCATAGTGTTGCAGTGCCAAAATAGTGCAGTGCTATAAATGCTATTATTTAGGTCTGTGTGAATGGCTTCTTGTTTACTAGTCATGTTGGAGAAAAAAACTACTAGCCATAACAGAGGTATGAGACATGAGAAACATTAGCGGTTACATGCTATATCAGATACACTGCTCTTTTATCCTCTGACACTTACAGAAATGTTGTAATTCTTCATGGAGTGTACAGTTTGTTAATACTTTTGACTGTTCGAGCAGAAATCGGGGCACTGTTGGGGCAGTGGTGGCGTGGCAGTTAAGGCTCTAGGTTACTGTTCTTAAGGTCAGGGGTTCAAGCTCCAGCACTGCCAAGCTGCCACTGTTGGGCCCTTGAGCAAGGCCCTTAACCCTCTCTGCTCCAGGGACACTGTATCATGGCTGACCCTGCACTGTGACCCCAGCTTCCTGACATGCTGGGGTATGCGAAGAAAAGAATTTAACTGTGTATATGTGATAAAAGAAAAAATGAATTACAGTCACAACAGTTTCTGTTTCCCCAGTGTGTCTCCTCCATCCAACACTTGTGTGTTGAATATTTGTCATCTACCCAAGCATTTCCTCAAGCATAGTCAAGCAATATGTAAAAAATAAATAAATAAATAAATAAAAACAAATAAAGGCGGATTCGCAGTCACTGTCGGCGCTTGTAATAATCAAAAAATAAACCATTGTTTATCAGAGTGGTGTAATAGAGATTAAAGGTGAGAGATCTTGAGGAGAAAGGACAAACGATGAAATGTGTGACAGTGAGTCATGACTAGATCAAGGCTAAGGCATTTACACTGGCTAATTTCACTACAGGAAGTTGATATGCTTGTCATGTTGAGAGGCAGGAGGTAAATAATCTGCCAACAATCGTTTTTCATAGTTACAGTGATGAACTGTAACACCTACAGGGATTAACACTTTTTTTAAAAAAAATACTGTTAAGGATTTTTGTAATATATGCACTGAGTTTAATAATCTTTTAATTTGTACTACAAAGTTGCAACTTCCATCCATCCATTCATTTTCCATACCGCTTATCCTATATTGGGTCGCGGGGATCCTGGAGTCTATCCCAGGGAACTCGGGGCACCTGAGAGCAGGGGACACCCTGGACCCATCAAAGGGCACAATCGCATAACCATTCACACAATACGGATGATTTGGAAATGGCAATCAGGCTATAATCTTTGGACTGGGGGAGGAAACAGGATTACTGGAGGACACTCACGAAGCATGAGGAGAACATGCCCCATTGAACTGTTGAGAGTTGACATTGAATAGCTGCTAATCTACAGCCATAACTTGTGACCCTGCATTTGGGCTAAAGAAATGATAACTGACTAACAATGTGAACAACAGTAAAGCACAGTATATTGGGATTTCTTTTTGAATATGCGTTGGTAAAGCTCACCAGGTTGAGTTTTTCAAAGTCTTGCTACAGCGTCATTGCAAAGTCTCACTCCTGAAGTTAATGAGCTTGTTTATTAAGCTGCTTTGACTCTTTGTTATGAGTACTTTGTTTTCTTTATTGATTCCTTCTCTACCTTTTCCAGCCTGTCTGCTGCTCACCTGTATTGAATCTGTCTTTGTGTCTGATTTGTACGAGTCGGACAATAATGAAAATGCTGGGCAAGATCAGGAAGGTCAGAAAATGAGGAGAATAATACTGTTCCATCATGAACCTCATGCTTCCACCTATCATTACATCGAACAAGCCTTCATTCTCCTTGTCTGTTGCATGCAAGTATGTGTGATTGAATCTCATTCAACAAACATTCAAAGGCTTCCAAAATCTCCTGCTTTGATGCAGCGGCATGCCTCCATCTTGCTTCTTTCCCTCGTTCTGCTAGTGTCTATATAACATCACACGTCTATCTAAATGGTCCAGCATTATCTCAAAGCTGACAATAAGATGGATTCTAGGAAGTGAGGCAAAAGGAAATAAATCCATTTGGATGAGGTGCTTGATATCTCTGTCATGAGAAACCACAAGTGAATCAATCAGCTCTCTGAAATGCAAGAGGAGCTATTCTCAGAAATGATAAGTACTTGAAAACAAGGAATCCTTGAATTTAAACAGACATTCAGTACCTTCAAACTAGGGAATGTACATATGGAAATATCTCATATTTAAATGTCATTTTCTTAGTTAGTGAGAACAGATCAGAAAAAATTGTATCCATATATTTAGAAGGTTGGCTGTTTGATGATGGATTTGATTGTCAGTGGGTGGCCATGAAAATGATGTCAGGGTGAAGCTGCTCTCCTAAATCTACTCATTGCAGGCAGTATTTCAGTTTGAAACTGTAATGGGACTTTTACGCAAGGCACATCAATCCAAAAATATCGTAAAATGATGGATGTTGTTTTCATGTTTCTGGCGTTCTGTTCAGTGATAGAATTTATTTTTTATTTTTTAAAAAAGTGTAGTTTGCAGAAATTTATCTCGAAAATTCACAGTGGCTCTAGTGAGGACACCACGGTATATATGATTCCGCTATAAGTAGTGTGAAAGCAATTCTCATGCACAACTTCTCAGAAATTCAAATGTCATTGGTGCTATTCATCATGCAGCCATCTGTGGACTTAGCACAAGCAAACAGGTAGGCAAAATTCAAATGCATATATTCCTTTTAATCTCCAGCTTCCTGTTACTACATTTTTACCCCAAGCAGCCATGAACAGATTCTGGGAAAAATACAAAATAAAATATCTTGGTAACAGGGAATTAATGCTCAAAAAAATAAAATCCATATTAGTCATGACGGACTATGAATAAATATATTACTTATTACTGTGATGTCCATGAGGCTCTGAGTAGCTGTTAATGTAAACACAATGACTGATAAATTCATAAGACAAAAAATAGCTGCTGGCTCATTCCAAAACATGTTCACTGAACAATGCTGTGACCCAACAAACTTCTACAGATGAGCATTTCTTTCCCAAGGGGATTTTTACTTGCGCTTGGACTAATTCCTAAGGGTCAGCATCTTGGATACAGTAAGTGTCTTACTCAATTTCCTGTATGTAAAACACAAGTATCCTTAAATGTATCTCTGGAAGTTTGAGAGTAAACATGAACATTCTGCCAGCTCCTGGAGAATATTGTTGCTCAGAGATGCAGAAAAACTAGACAATCAGATTACAACATTCAAACTATACTCACCATCAACTTCATGCGATTATCTAATCAGCCCATGTCAGTGGTGACATTTTTCCAATCTTCAGCAGGCCAGGTTCAGTGAGTCCGTGCCCAGTGTGGACTCCTGTACATTCCTGTTCTTGGCTAACAGGAATGGAACCCAGTGTGATCTTTTGCTGTTGTAGCCAGTCAAGGCTGAAATGCTTTTCTGGTCACCATGGTTGTGAAGAGTTGTTATTAGCCTTCCTGTCATTTTCAACCAGTCTGGTCATTCCCCTCTGACTTCTTTCATTGACAAACTGTTTCAGCCTTGAAACAGCCATATGGCAACAATTTACTAACTACTCCTCCCTACATTTTTTATTTATTAATTTTTTTAAATATATATTTTTATTACTTGAACTAATTCAAGTAATAAAAATCCATAAAAAATGTTTTTGATGTAAATTTAATAATTCATGTAGTAGAGGGTTAATTATTTAAATGCAAATCATGACCTAACATGCTACTTATTTGAAACCAATAAAGGATATGTATTTTTTACTAATGAATGAACACGAGAAGGAATCGTTTATTACTACAGTAGTTAACATCAGATAAGACACATTTACTTACATAGGAACAAACAGGAAAAGATCATGAACAAGCATTCTTTAGTGTATCTCTGGAGGTTTGAAAGTACATGACCTTGTGGATATGATGAGCTCCAAAGAAAAACCACACACGAACATTACTGAGTAGCATTACTAAGTATGGCTACAGTTAGAAACTAATGGACTCACAGGATACGAAACAAACCCTCAGCACTTTTAATCCACTGTGAAAAGGAAAGCATTTGCTCCTCCTAGCATGAGCTGGTCTGTCTGAAGTAAGAGCTCTTTAATCTCAAAGTGTTGCAGGAGGACCCTCAGAAGCACACTATCTACATTTTTTTTTTTCAGTTGTATCAAAGAGGCCTAACGTTTCTTCTCAGTGGCATGCTCTATAATTAAACGATCTCTACTGCCAATAAGACGAGTGGCAAGTGTCATACTGCGAGAGTATCTCACAGATGGAGGTTTTACCTCGTAATGTTCTGTTCATGATAGTGGAAAGGACAGTAGAAATAAAACCCTTGAGTGTGTAGTCTATTTTCAGCCCTTCTTCACCTTTCTGTTCCACTAATCAACTCAGAGAGTTTAATTATTCTTTGCAGGGTCACAACTATAGAGTTGTTTCCCTCTTGAAAGCTAATTAAGATTTACGCTATTATCCTGAAGTCCCATTGACAAGATCCAGCTCTTCCAACTGAATAATCTACACTGTGCAATATCCAATGTCTAAAAACATAGATGCAAAAAAAAAAAAAAAAAAAAAAATTTCAGTGTGGAGGAAGACAAAGATGAGATAAGATAAAGATAAAGATGTAAAGTGAATGATGTTTTATTTTTTTGCCCACACTGTTGAATTCTTGAATCTGATTGGTCAGAAGGTGTTGATTAATTTTCTATAACAGTATGGCTCAGATAGTAATTAGACTGAATATACTAGTTTCTATGGTAACAACTTACACTCTAAAAAATAATTCAGTAGCTTTGTAAATATCACAATAATAAAAAGCAATATTACCTTAATAAAATCTCTTAATGTCAATTAAGTAATACTTTGAGTTGGATATACCAAAATAAATGCCTAAAAATCCAACAGTTCATTTTGTCTAAAATGTACATATATTATTTAAGTTTATTTCATGAAAAGACATTTGCATTTGACTGACAAATGATATTTTTGAGATATCCTTAATATTTCTGGTCAATTTCAATCAAAATATTTGAGAATGGAGTAATTATATTGATCAGTTTCAAGAACGACAATTATTACTCATTCCATATCAATATTCTTCATCTTTAATGACAACATAAGAAATTGAGTAAGTGGACACATTAACAATCATGCACAAAGAGAGGGAAATCTGCTTTTCTCTCTCTGCAACATGTGGCAACAAGCAAGGAAACACTGCGGCAGGAACCACCTGGAAGACTCCTCGCAAATCCTGGTAAGTAGCCAGCTAGCAAAAGTTAATGAAATACTGACAGTTTCTTCGTGTATACACAACTTTAGGGTGTAATTTTCTGAATACTGTCGCAGCCATGCTGTCATATCCCTGATAGCAAAGAGACGTCTGGCCAAGTGTCACTTCACACAGAGGTAAAGGTAAGCAAAAAAGTATGTTTTGTTCGTCACTTTAGTATAGTGGTTCCCATGTTTAATATTAAATATTAGAGTTGTAATGTTTTATATTTTGAAGCTTTTACAATGTTCCTGCTTCATAATTTTGTAATTTGTCACTGTGAGCAGGTAAGCCTGAGGTCAGTTTTAGAACAGTTTTAATGATTTAAATTGGCAACTTCAACACCACAGACTTAATATTTATGACTTTATAACTTTATTATTTTCTAAACTTTAGATAGTAAGGTTTTTATTCAATCAGCCAATCATGTGGCAGCAGCACAATGCATAAATCATGCAGATACAGGTATAGGTACAGGTACATACAGATGTATGTACAGGTTCAAGAGCTTCAGTTAATGTTCACATTGATTCTAAGAATGGAGAAAAAGTGTGAGTTTGACTGTGGCCTGGTTTTTGGTACCAGATGGGCTGGTTTGAGTGTTTCAGAAACTGCTGATGTCCTGGATTTTTCATTACCCAACAGTCTCTTGGGTTTACACAGAATTGTGTGAAAAACAAAAAACACTGAGTGTTCTGATGGTGTTGATAAAGGTCAGAGGAAAATGTCCAGATTGGTTTGAGCTAAAAAGCATCTCAGCATGCACAAAACATTAAACCTTGAGGTGGATGGACTACAGGAGCAGAAGTTCACATTGGGTTCCACTCCTGTCAGCAAAGATCAGGCTATCATGGGCACAGACTCATCGAACCTGGACAGCTGAAGATTAGAAATAAAATGTGTTGGTGAGTCTGTGCCTATGATCGCAGGAGTGGAAGCTGATGTGGTCTTCTGCTGTTGCAGTTACTTGAGTTACTACAGACTTCCTGGCAGCTCAGACCATTCTGGTCATCCTCCTCTGATCGCTCTCATCAACAAGGTGTTTCAACCTGCAGACCCTCCTTTCACCACATGTTTGTTGTTTTTCACACCATTCTGTGAAAACTCTAGAGACTGTGGTGTGTGAAAACCCCAGGAGATCAGCAGTTTCTGAAAAACTCAAACCAGCCCATCTGGTACCAACATCCAAGTCACGGTTAAAGTTACAGAGATCACACTTTTTTCCTTATTCTGATGTTTGACGTGAAGATTAACTGAATATCAATATTAACTGTATCTGCATGATTGTTATGCATTACACTGCTGCCACATGATTGGCTGATTAGATGAACTGCATGAATGTGCAGGTGTACAAGTGTTCCTAATAAAGTGAGCAGTGAGTGTAGATGAAAATATTTTACATTGTTGTAACTGATAGTGTGTTTTTAATCTCAAACCTCATTATTGTTAGTCTTTTGAAATACAGTTTCAGTGTGTATTTGATATTTTTTACTTTTAGGGAGGAACTCCTCAATAGAGTCACATCGCATCAATGAAAGATAAAGGCTTTCACATAAAACTGATTCAAATTGTCCACCTTTGTAAGCTTTTGTATCTAACCAGATGGAATTTGTAAATGCATGCATGAAACAGAATAACAGAATAACACTTTCAAAACAGGTGTCAGGGAAATAAGACAAATATGTTGCTTGTGCACTTACTGATGCATATGAATTAGTCTACTGTTTGAACAAGAATGACTTAAAATATTTTTGTCACACATTACAGACCAAATACATTTATTTCTATTTTTATGAAAATTATATGTAAATTACATGACAAGGTCAGTGGTCTTCTAACCAAATGCCATGTTAAAGAATATTCAGAACCTTTGTTGGAGTTTATAGGTATCATAAAAGTTACAGTGATTGGAATACTCCTGTGACAAGATGAGATACTTTGTAATGGGTATGACTGTTTATGAATTGTATTATTGTTATTGCAGGTTTTTGGGGAGCCCCAGTTGAAGACATCAAGGACTTACAGATCTTGGCCTTAACCTGTCAGCCTGGACAGACATCTATTCTAATCCTACCTACACCACACCAGTCTTCTCTTTGCTTTGTCTGGATGGCTGACTAACACCAAGTTCTCATCAGAATTAGATGTATGGAAACCTAACAATCTCTCCCTCTCTTTACCTCCCTCTCCCTCTCTCCTTCTGTCAAGCCATACATTATTTTATGGAGATGCCACTTTCCTGACCTTTTCTGCTCTCCGGACCTGCCTGATCCATCCTGATGTTCTACCTCTGGATGGAGGCTACAGCCTGGAGATTGATTAGGATGGTGCTGTTTGAAGTACCATGGAAATGGTTTTGGACCTCAATTCCACATGGACATTCTCACTGTGGTTGCTGGGACTACGGTTGCTGCTATGGCGTTTCGACTGCAATTACCACATGCAGTTTTGCACTCAGGTCTACTTTAGTGAACAGTGGACTAGTTCAACAAACAGACTTCATATAAAAAACGTAATGAACCTTCTTTTACTTTCATACTATCCGCTGTTACCCAGATGAGGATGGGTTCCCTTCTGAGTCTGGTTTCTCTCAAGCTTTCTTCCTCATATCATCAGTTTTTCTTTGTCACCATCAACACCAGCTTGCTCAATAGGGATAAATTCACACACTTAAAATCTGTATCCTGTGTATATATTTGTGTAAAGTTACTTTGAGACAATGTCCATTGTTAAAAGTGCTATACAATTAAAATTGAATTGAACTGAACTGAATTGAAACATAAAAAAGGGACATAACCAACTGAATATTCCAAGAGCAAAGAACTTGCCTTACTTCAGAAATACGTGTTTCAATAAATTGCAAAGGAAAATTGTTTATGCACTATATTTCTCTGTGCTCTATTTTGAAGATGAAGTGCCTATTGTGTGAGGTATAGTTTTAAAAATCCTGTCATCTACTAACATTAATGTTGTCCACCCCTGTATGTCTTTCTTTTATGGAACATAAAGGGAGACCGAATATTTACTTTCACTCACCATTTATTTATTTTATAGAATAAAGATGCAGTGGTAGTGAATGCTGACTGAGGGTATCAGTCTCTTCTGTCGTTCTGACTTACACCTCCTTTTGTGTCTCACTGAAGATAAAAGTCATACAGGTTTGGAACAATTCAGCTCACTGTTTTTGCAGCATGGACATTGTTACAAATGCCACTTGCAAAGTAAGCCATCTTAATCTCATGATATACTGGTGAAATTTGACATATAAATGTTTAAATAAAATGTTAATGTGTATACAGTTGCTTTTTGTTTATCATTTGGTTTCATTAGATATACATTACATTTACATTACATTTATTCATTTAGCAGACGCTTTTATCTAAAGAGACTTACAAATGAGAAAGAGAAAGATCAGTAATTGAATTCTAGAAGAAGTAAAGTGGGCAGAGTGGAGGTGTAAGTGCCAGAGTAAGGATTTTTTTTTTTTTTTTTTTTAGAGGTTGGTTATGTGTTCATGGAAGAGGTTATGTGTTCATGGAAGAGCTGAAATAGTGACAGATTCTGCGGTCCGGATTGAGGTTGGAAGTTCATTCCACCACTGAGGGACAGATAGTGTGAAGGTTCTGGAAAGGGACCTTGAGCCACGCTGAGCTGGCACTACTAAGCGTCGGTCATTGATCGATTGCAGATTGCGTGAGGGAAAGTAAGCCTTCAGTAGAGAGTTGAGGTAAGGGGGTGCTGTTCCAGACAAGGTCTTGTACGTGAGCATCAAGGCCTTGAATTTGATACGGGCAGATAGAGGAAGCCAGTGGAGGAAGATGACGAGGGGTGTGACATGCGTTTTCTTGGGCTGGTTGAAGACAAGGCCTTCTGCTGCATTCTGAATCATTTGAAAGGGTTTGATGGAGCTGCTGAGAGGCCCGAGAGTAGTGTGTTGCAGTAGTCCAGTTTTGATATGACAAGAGCCTGGACTAGTAGCTGTGTAGCCTGTTCAGTGAGATAGGGTCTGATTTTCTTGATGTTGTACAGAATTAACCTTCAGGACCGTGCAATTTGGTCTGTGAAGGTCAAGCTGTCTGTAAAGGTCAAGCTGTCAAGCTGATATACTGACCTCAAGTAAAGTCTGGAGTAAAGGGTTAATACAGTTGAAAAAAAAGAAGTAAATGTAATATTCATTTTGATATTTAAAAGTCCAATATGAATTAAATTCCATTAAAAACATTTAACAAAAGTAGCACATTTGTTTTGTTAAATAATAACAAAAAATAACTCTTTTTCTGTTACATTTACCTAGGTTTTCAAATATATCTACTCATTTTTATTAGTTGTTTTAACTTAAGGTTATTATTGTATTGACTTTTTAATTTTAAAATTATTTTAATTATATCTACTCAATTTTATGTGTCATGGTACTAAATGTATTGGCACCCTGTCCAGGGTGTACCCTGCCTTGTGCCCGATTCAGATCTACTTAATTGTTTGTAACTTACATTTACTCAAGTCATAAGGTATATTTAAATGATTTCACAGCTTTTAAATGTACTCAATATTTTTAAGTGTAAAAATGTTTCACCAACTAAATTGAGTTGTTGGTCTTTAGAGTGTAAACTGGGACCTGTATGGCAGATGCTCCATGTAAACTACATTTAAAACTACATTTACATGTAATTGCAGATGTGCTGAAGTTTTCTGTGAGGAAATGTTTAGCATTTTGGAAGGAGTCTCCAGTGTCAGAGCTTTGTAAAAGTCAGATGCCAAGCTTTCACGTTTGCACCATGGGAATATCTTCAGAATGGATTTCCAGTTTCTCAGTAACATGACAAGTTGTGTGTGTGTGGTTTTTTGTTGTTGTTTGTTTTAACTTCATGAGAGAAAAAGAGACAGGTGAGGGAATGTCTGTTTAAAGATGTTATAACGTGATTGGCTTATTTTGCACAACATTAGCATAACTATGAATGGATAAAACATACAATGTATCAGTCTGTAATAAATATTAAATTGGCAAATTAATGTGGTATAAGAGAAATAAACACTTCAGCACATGCTGTAATAAAAAAAGTACAGATATGCGATTGTAATGTAACATCACATCACTCTGTTGTTAATTAGCACACCATGTCATGTTTAATTCCTTACTTAATTACCAGAGAATTGTAAATGGTCTGCACTTATAAAGCACATTTATCCAAAGCACTTTACACTGTGTCTCATTCAACCATTCACACACACACACACACACACACACACACACCAATAGTAGCAGAGCTGCTATGCAAGGTACTAACTTCCCGTTGGGAGCAACTTGGGGTTCACTGTCTTGCCCAAGGACACTTCGGTATGTGGAGTCATGTGGGCCAGGAATCAAACCGCCAACCATATGATTAGTGGACAACCTGCTCTACCACCTGAGCCACAGCCGCCCATGAGCAATACATGAGAAATGCTCATGTACTGCTTCCTAAGCATGCACTCTTTCACAGGCTGGTGGCATGCCCCTTATAATGATAATGATAATGGGTCTTTATTTGTCACATATACAGTAGAGCACAGTGAAATTGTTTTCTTCGCATACCCCAGCCTGTCAGGAAGCTGGGGTCAACAAAGACTCATTATCCTTATAGCAATGCAGCATGGAAAAGTACTGTTCTTCCATAGTTCTTTGTCTTTATTTTTATTTTCCAAAATCTTTAGATTTTTATATTTATGCTCATATTTTACATAGCTTTATAGTTTTTTCATGCTTCTCATTTCACAACTTTCTCTTTTGTTTATCTTATTAATACTGTTATTGTTCAGCACCAGGACACCAACACAAATTCCTTATACATGTAAACCCATGGTACTTGGCAATAAATGTGATTCTGATTCTGATTCATGAAGTTACCACAAGCTGGGTCTGAAGCAAGGACTGTATGTTAAGATGGACATAAGTTCAAGGAGGTGAATGGACTCAGTTCTGCTGAAAGATGAAAAGTCTGCTGGGACGATCCCCTCCAGCTGCAGAGAGCTGAAACTCCTCCACATCAACTCAAAGTCCCAGTACTGAGGGTGCAAAATGCTCCTCCACAGAGCCCACAGATTACTCACACGCTATAGCAAAACCTCTGCATC